>NC_142484.1:51633766-51785296 GCF_049115385.1 Moschus berezovskii
AACCTCTTTAATCTATATCATAGTAACTTCATATGTTGTGAAAGGGTTTTCTCTAATCTTGACATTTTCTTCAGACTGCCAGTTTTCCTGTTTTAGCTGCCTAATAAGAGCTTCCAAAGACTTCAATCTCCCTAGAGGTATATGAGCTATATTTTTACATATTAATAAGCAAATTCTAGAAATGACATTAAAAAATATTTCATTCACAATAGGATGAGGATGTTAGTTGCAAACAAGAAAACTGACTTCAGAGATTGGGTCACTCATGTTGATGACAAGCTTCTAGGAATAATGGTTTAAAATCATGTAGCATCTTCTTTTCCATTGATAGGTGAATGGATAGAGAAGAGGTGGTACAAGAGAACAAGATGGCAGAGGAGTAGGTTAACATGGAGTGCACCTCTCTCCATGGATACATGAGGAACAGACCTTCAGACAGAAATGCATGCAGATCACCAGCTGAGATGGGCAGGAGGACCTGACCAGTGGAATAGAATATGCAGAACCACACAAAACTCAGTGGGATGAAGGAACTAGGGGGAAAACAGGAGTGTTAGTAGGACTGGACCTGCCCTCGGTGGGTGGGGGAACTGAAGCAGGGGTCAGTCCCCACAACAGGGCAATTATCTGAGTCAGACGAGAAACACTGAAGGCTGAGAGTGAAACAGCTGACCTGTGGCAGCCTAAATGGAAGGAGAATCAGACAGTCCTTGCTGCAGCCATGCATACCCTGGAAAGGGATGCAGGTCCCCTGGAAGGCGCAGCGGCTGGGAGCTGGAGAGTAGGGATTGTGGAGCTAACCAAGGGCGAGGGCAGCTGTAGACTACAGAGAGAGATGGACTGAGGGGCTGTGAGGGAGGAGAATGTGGTGGGAAATGCGGGTGGAGGAAAGCCAGGCACCATGGAAGCAAGGGATACTGCTGAGTCACATGCAAGGGGGTGGAGCCATCACAATAGCCTCTCTCTCCCCACAGGCCAGCAGGATGCCTCATCTAAACAACAGACAAAACAAAAACAAAAATCCAATCATCAGCAGACAGGATTATCACCTCACTAAGCCTTGCCCATCAGAGGAAAAACAAAACTAAACTAAAACTCAGCACAAATCTCACTCTATAAGAAGCTTATACAAAACCACTGGACCAACCTGAGGAGGGCAGAATGAATTCAGGAAGGAAGAGTGAATTCAGCCTTGAAGCCTGGGGAAAGGAGACCTTTAACAGTGAGGTTAAAAACAAATTAATGAAAAGGCAGAGAAATACTACACAAATGAAGGAACAAACTAGAAATGCAGAAGTCCAGATAAATGAAGAGGAAATAGGCAAACTACCTGAAAAAGAATTCAGAATAATGACAGTAAAGATGATCAAAAACCTTGAAAACAGAATGGAGAAAATGCAAGAATTAATTAACAAAGATCTAGAAGAATTAAAAAAACAAGCATACAGAGGCAAACAACACAATTACTGAAATTAAAAATCCTCTAGAAGGAACCACTACAGAATAGCTGAAGCAGAAGAATGAATCAGTGAGCTGGAAGATAAAATGGTGGAAACAATTTCTGAAGAGCAGAAAAAAGTAAAAAGGATGAAAAGAACTGAGGAAAGTCTGAAACCTCTGGGACAATATCAAATGCACCAACAGTCAAATCATAGGGATCCCAGAAGAAGAAAAAAAGAAAGGGTATGACAAAATTTTTGAAGAGATTATATTTGAAAATTTCCCCAACGTGGAAAAGGAAATAGTCAATCAAGTCCAAGAGGCACAGAGTCCCATACAGGATAAATCCAAGGAGAAACATTCCAAGGCACACACTAACAAAGACTAAACACAAGCAAAGAATATTAAAAGCAGCAAGGGAAAGGCAACAAGTAACATCCAAGGGAAACTCCATACACTTAACAGCTGATCTTTCAGCAGAAACTCTGCAGGCCAGAAGGGAATGGCAGGATATGTTTAAAGTACTGAAAGGGAAAAGTCTACAACCAAGATTACTGTACCCGGCAAGGATCTCAATCAAAATTGATGGAAAAATAAAAAGCTTTTCAGACAAAGCAAAAGTTAACAGAATTAAGTACCACCAAATCAGCTTTACAACAGATATTAAAGGGACTTATATAGTCAAGAAATACAAGAGGAGAAAAAGATCCTCAAAATCAACCCCAAACAATTAACAAAATGGCAATAGGAACATATATATCAATGATTACTTTAAATGTAAGTGGATTAAAATCTCCAACCAAAAGACCCAGATTGGCTGAGTGGATACAAAAACAAGACCCATATATATTCTGTCTACAAGAAACCTACTTCAGACCTCAAGACACATATAGACTGAGAGTGAAAGGATGCAAAAATATATTCCATACAAATGGGAAGCAAAGGAAAGCTGGAGTAGCAATCCTTGTATCAGACAAAATAGACCTTAAAACAAAGAAGATTACAAGAGATAAGGAAGGACACTACATAAAAATCAAGGGATCAATCCAAGAGGAAGGCATAACAATTGTAAATATCTATGCACCCAACAAAGGAGCAGCTCAGTACATAAGACAAACACTAATAGACATGAAAGGAGAAACTGACAGAACACAACAACAGGAGGAGACTTTAACACCCCACTCACACCAACAGAAAGACCATCAAAACAGAATATTAATAAGGAAACACAGGTCTTAAGTGATACATTAGATGAGATGGAGCTCACTGACATCTTCAGGACGTTCCATCCAAATGCAGAAGAACATGCCTTCTTCTCAAATGCACATGGAACATTCTTCAGGATAGCCCACATCTTGGGTCACAAATCAAACCTCAGTAAATTTAAGAACATTGAAATCATATCAAGCATCTTCACCTGCCACAGTGCTATGGACTAGATATCAATACAAGAAAAAAAGCTGCAAGAAACACAAACACAAGGAGATTAAACAAGACACTTCTAAATAACCAACAGGTTACTGAAGAAATCAAAAGGGAAATAAAAAATTTCTAGAAACAAATGACAATGAAAGCACGACAACTCAAAACCTATGGGAGGCAGCAAAAGCAGTTCTAAGAGGGAAGTTTATAACAATACAGTTCAGTTCAGTTCAGTTCAGTTGCTCAGTCGTGTCCAACTCTCCGCGACCCCATGAATCACAGCACGCCAGGCCTCCCTGTCCATCACCAACTCCCGGAGTTCACTCAAACTCATGTCCATCGAGTCGGTGATGCCATCCAGCCATCTCATTCTCTGTCGTCCCCTTCTCCTCCCACCCCCAACCTTTCCCAGCATCAGACTCTTTTCCAGTGAGTCAGCTTGTCGCATGAGGGGGCCAAAGTACTGGAGTTTCAGCTTTAGCATCAGTCCTTCCAATGAACACCCAGGATTGATCTCCTTTAGAATGGACTGGTTGGATCTCCTTGCAGTCCAAGGGACTCTCAAGAGTCTTCCCCAGCACCACAGCTCAAAAGCATCAATTCTTCGGCAATCAGCTTTCTTCACATTCCAACTCTTACATCCATACATGACCACGGGAAAAACCATAGCCTTGACTAGACGGACCTTTGTTGGCAAAGTAATGTCTCTGCTTTTTAATATACTATCAAGGTTGGTCATAACTTTCCTTCCAAGGAGTAAGTGTCTTTTAATTTCCTGGCTGCAGTCAGCATCCGCAGTGATTTTGGAGCCCCCCAAAAATAAAGTCTGACACTGTTTCCACTGTTTTCCATCTATTTCCCATGAAGTGATGGGACCAGATGCCATGATCTTTGTTTTCTGAATGTTGAGCTTCAAGCCAACCTTTTCACTCTCATCTTTCATTTTCATCAAGAGGTTTTTGAGTTCCTCTTCACTTTCTGCCATAAGGGTAGTGTCATCTGCATATCTGCTGCTGCTGCTGCTAAGTCACTTCAGTCGTGTCCGACTCTGTGTGACCCCACAGATGGAAGCCCACCAGGCTCCCCTATCCCTGGGATTCTCCAGGCAAGAACACTGGAGTGGGTTGCCATTTCCTTCTCCAATGTGTGAAAGTGAAAAGTGAAAGTGAAGTCGTTCAGTCGTGTCTGACCCTTAGCGACTGCAGCCTACCAGGCTCCTCCATCCATGGGATTTTCTAGGCAAGAGTACTGGAGTGGCTTGCCATTGCATATCTGAGGTTACTGATATTTCTCCCAGCAGTCTTGAGTCCAGCTTGTGCTTCTTCCAGCCCAGCGTTCCTCATGATGTACTCTGCATATAAGTTAAATAAGCAAGGTGACAATATACAGCCTTGACCTACTCCTTTTCCTATTTGAAACCAGTCTGTTGTTCCATGTACAGTTCTGACTGTTGCTTCCTGACCTGCATACAGGTTTCTCAAGAGGCTGGTCAGGTGGTCTGGTATTCCCATCTCTTTCAGAATTTTCCACAGTTTATTGTGATCCATATAACAATACAATCCTACCTCAATAAACAAGAAAAACATCAAATAGACAACCTAACTTTACATCTAAAACAACTGGAAAAAGAAGAACAGCAACAAAAAAACCCAAAATAAGTATAAGGAAAGAAATCATAAAGATCTGATTAGAAATAAGTGAAAAAGAAATGAAAGAAACAATAGTAAAGATTAATAAACCTAAATGCTTGTTCTTTGAGAAAGTAAATAAAATTGAGAAACCTTTAGCCGGACTCATCAAGAAAAAAAGAGAGAAGGCTCAATCAACAAAATTAGAAATTAAAAAGGAGAAGCTACATCAGAAATGCGGGAATACAAAGGATTATAAAAGTCTGTTATGAAAACTATATGGCAATAAAATGGATAACCTGGAAGAAATGGAAAGATTCTTAGCTAAGTTCCATCTTCCAAGACTGAACCAGGAAGAAATAGAAAACACGAACAACCCAATTACAAGCACTGAAATTGAAGGTGTGATAAAAAATCTTCCAAAATACGAAAGCTCAGGACCTGACGGCTTCACATGAGAATTCTATCAAACGTTTAGAGAAGAACTAATGCCTATCCTTCTAAAACTCTTTCAGAAAATTGCAGAGGAAGGAGCACTTCCAAACTCAGTCTACGAGGCCACCATCACACTGATGCCAAAACCAGACAAAGAAAGAAAACCACAGGACGATATCACTGATGAACATAGACACAAAATCCTCAACAAAATTTTAGCAAACAAAATTCAGCAACACATCAAATAGCTCACACACCATGATCAAGGTGGGTTTATTCCAGGGATGCAAGGATTTTTCAATATATGCAAATCAATCAATGTAATACACTATATTAACAAATTGAAAGATAAAAACCATATGATCATCTCAATGGATGCAGAAAAGGCCTTTGACAAAATTCAGCACCCATTTATGATTAAAACTCTTTAAAGAAATGAGCATAGAAGGAACCCTACCTCAGCATAGTAAAGGCCATATATGATAAGCATATAGCAAACATTCTCAATGGTGAAAAACTGAAAGCATTCCCCCTAAGATCAGGAACAAGACAAGGGTGTCTGCTTTCACCACTATTAATCAACACAGTTCTGGAAGTCGTAGCTAAAGCAATCAGAGAAGAAAAAGAAATAAAAGGAATCCAGATTGGAAAAGAAGTAGAGCTCTCACTGTTTGCTGATGACATGATACTGTCCATAGAAAACCCTAAAGATAGTATCAGAAAATTACTAGAGCTAATTAGTGCAAAGTTGCAGGAGACGCAATCAATACACAGAAATCACTTGCATTTCTATATATTAACAATGAAAAATCAGAAAGATAAATTAAGGAATCAATCCCATTCATTCACCATTGCAACAGAAAGAATTAAATATCTAGGAATAAACTTACCTAAGAACACAAAAGAACTGTACACAGAAGATTATAAAACACTGATGAAAGAAATCAAAGATGACACAAACAGATGGAGAGATAGTCCATGTTTCTGGGTAGGAAGAGTCAATACTGTGAAAATGACTATACTACCAAACACAATCTACAGATTCAATATGATCCCTATCAAATTACCAATGGCATTTTTTCATAGAACGAGAACAAAAAATTTCACAATTCATATGGAAACACAAAAGACCCTGAATAGACAAAGCAGTCTTGAGAAAGAAGAATGGAGTTAGAGGAATCAACCTTCCTGACGTCAAATTATACTACAAAGTTACAGTCTTCAAAACAGTATGGTACTGGCACAAAAACAGAAATATAGATCAATGGAACAAGACAGAAAGCCCGGAAATAAACCTATGCACCTATGGGTACCTTATTTTTGACAAAGGAGGCAAGAATATGCAATGGGGGCAAAAACAGCCTCTTCAGTAAATGGTGCTGGGAAAACTGGACAGCTGCAAGTAAAAGAATGAAATTAGAATACTTCCTAACACCATACACAAAGATAAACTCAAAATGGATTAAAGACCTAAATGTAAGACCAGAAACTATAAAACTCTTAGAGGAAAACATAGGCAGAACACTCAATGACATAAATCAAAACAAAATCCTCTATGAACCACCTCTCAGAGTAATGGAAATAAAAACAAAAGTAAACAAGTGGGACCTGATAAAACTTAAAAGCTTTTTCCAGCAAAGGAAACTAGAAGAAAGGTGAAAAGACAACCCCCAGAATGGAAGAAAATAATAGTAAATGAAACAACTGACAAAGGATTAATTTCCAAAATATACAAATAGCTGATACACTCCATACCAGAAAAACAAACAGCCCAATCAAAAAGTGGGAAAAAGACCTAAACAGACATTTCTCCAAAGAAGACATACAGATGGCTAACAAACACATGATAAGATGTTCAACATTGATCATTATTCAGTCCAGTTCAGTCGCTCAGTCGTGTCTGACGCTTTACGACCCCATGAATCACAGCACGCCAGGCCTCCCTGTCCATCACCAACTTCCAGAGTTCACTTAAACTCATGTCCATCGAGTCGGTGATGCCATCCAGCCATCTCATTCTCTGTTGTCCCCTTCTGCTCCTGCTCCCAATCCCTCCCAGCATCAGAGTCTTTTCTAGTGAGTCAACTCGTCGCATGAGGTGGTCAAAGTATTGGAGTTTCAGCTTTAGCATCAGTCCTTCCAATGAACACCCAGGACTGATCTCCTTTAGAATGGACTGGTTGGATCTCCTTGCAGTCCAAGGGACTCTCAAGAGTCTTCTCCAACACCACAGTTCAAAAGCATCAATTCTTCAGAGATCAGCTTTCTTCACAGTCCAACTCTCACATCCATACATGACCACGGGAAAAACCATGCTGCTACTGCTAAGTCACTTCAGTCGTGTCCGACTCTGTGTGACCCCATAGAGTGAAGCCCACCAGGCTCCCCCGTCCCTGGGATTCTCCAGGCAAGATCACTGGAGTGGGTTGCCATTTCCTTCTCCAATGTGTGAAAGTGAAAAGTGAAAGTGAAGTCACTCAGTCGTGTCTGACCCTTAGCGACCCCACGGACTGCAGCCTACCAGGCTCCTCCATCCATGGGATTTTCTAGGCAATAGTACTGGAGTGGCTTGCCATTGCCTTCATAGCCTTGCTCATTATTAGAGAAATGCAAATCAAAACGACAATAAGATATCACCTCACACTGATCAGAATGGCCATCATCAAAAAGTCTACAAACAATAAATGCTGGAGAGGGTGAGGAGAAACGGGAATGCTCTTGCACTGTTGGTGGGAAGGTAAACTGATACAGCCACTATGGAAGATGGTACGGAGATTCCTTTAAAAACTAGGAATAAAACCTCCATATGACCCAGCAATCCCACTCCTAGGCATATACCCCGAGGAAACTAAGACTGAAAAGGTCACATGTATCGCATTGTTCATTGCAGCACTATTTACAATAGCTAGAACATGGACGCAACCTAGATGTCCATCACATTTATGGCTCAGATGTGCCATAAAAGGAGGGCATTTGAGTCAGTTCTAATGAGGTGGATGAGGCTAGAGCCTATTATACAGAGTGAAGTGAGTCAGAAAGAGAAAGATAAAGATCACATTCTTTTTTTTTCCCTATTGTTTTACTCATTTTATTTTTAGATTTTTTATTTTTTTAAATTTTTATTGGAGGCTAATTATTTTACAATATTATATTGATTGGTTTTGCCATACATTGACATGAATCCGCCCTGGGTGTACATGAGTTCCCCCTCCCGAACCCCCTACCCACCTCCCTCCTCCCCTTATCCTCCCTCTGGGTCATCCCCGCATACCAGCCCCGAGCATACTGTAACATGCATCGACCCTGATCTGGCGATTCGTTTCACATATGATAGTCTAATGCATATACACAGAATCAAGAAAAATGGTACTGAAGAATATATTTCCAGGGCAGCAATGGAGAAACAGACATAGAAAATAGAATTATGGAAGGGGGAGGGGGGAGGAGAGGGTGAGATGTATGGAGAGAGTAGCATGGAAACTTACATTACCGTATGTAAAATAGATAGCCTATGGGAATTTGCTGTATGGCTCAGGAAACACAAATAGGGGCTCTGTATCAACCTGGAAGGGTGGGATGGGGAGGGAGATGGGAGAGAGGTTCAAAAGGGAGGGGATATATGTTTACCTGTGGCTGATTCATGTTCAGGTTTGACAGAAAACAACAAAATTCTGTAAAGCAATTATCCTTCAATTAAAAAATAAATAATTTTTTTAAAAAGGAAATAAAGAAGATGTGGTATATATATATATATATATATATATATATATATGTAATGGAATATTACTCAGCCATAAAAAAGAATGAAATTGGGTCATTTGTAGTGATGTGGATGGACTTAGAGTCTGTTGCATAGAGTGCAGTAAGTTAGAAGGAGAAAAATAAATGTATATTAACACATATATATGGAATCTAGAAAAAGGGTACAGTTCAGTTCAGTCCAGTCACTCAGTTGTGTCCAACTCCTTGCGACCCCATGAATCACAGCACACCAGGCCTCCCTGTCCATCACCAACTCCCGGAGTTCACTGAAACTCATGTCCATCGAGTCGGTGATGCCATCCAGCCACGTCATACTCTGTCGTCCCCTTCTCCTCCTGCCTCCAATCCCTCCCAGCATCAGAGTCTTTTCCAGTGAGTCAACTCTTTGCATAAGGTGGCCAATGTATTGGAGCTTCAGCTTTAACATCAGCCCTTCCAATGAACACCCAGGACTGATCTTTAGAATGGACTGGTTGGATCTCCTTGCAGTCCAAGGGACTCTCAAGAGTCTTCTCCAACACCATAGTTTGAAAGCATCAATTCTTCAGTGATCAGCTTTCTTCACAGTTCAACTCTCATATCCATACATGACTACTGGAAAAGCCATAGCCTTGACTAAACGGACCTTGGTTGGCAAGGTAATGTCTCTGCTTTTTAATATACTATCTAGGTTGGTCATAACTTTCCTTCCAAGGAGTAAGCATCTATTAATTTCATGGCTTCAACCAGCATCCACAGTGATTTTGGAGCCCCCAAAAATAAAGTCTGACACTATTTCGACTGTTTTCCCATCTATTTCCCATGAAGTGATGGGACCAGATCCCATGATCTTAGTTTTGTGAATGTAGAGCTTCAAGCCAACTTTTAAACTCTCCTCTTTCACTTTCATCAAGAGGCTTTTTAGTTCCTCTTCACTTTCTGCCATAAGGGTGGTGTCATCTGCATATCTGAGGTTATTGATATTTCTCCCGGCAATCTTGATTCCAGCTTGTGCTTCTTCTAGCCCAGTGTTCCTCATGATGTACTCTGCTCATTTCCAAGGCTTACCATTCAATATTACAGTAATCCAAGCCTATGCCCCAACCATCAATGATGAAGAAGCCAAAGTTGAACAGTTCTATGAAGACCTAAAAGACCTTTTAAAACTAACACCCAAAAAGATGTCCTTTTCATTATAGGGGACTGGAATGTAAAAATAGGAAGTCAAGAAACACTTGGAGTAACAGGCAAATTTGGCCTTGGAATACGGAATGAAGCAGGGCAAAGGCTAATAGAGTTTTGCCAAGAGAATGCACTGGTCATAGCAAAACCCCTCTTTCAACAACACAAAAGAAGACTCTACACATGCATATCACCAGATGGACAACACCGAAATCAGATTGATTATATACTTTGCAGCCAAAGATGGAGAAGCTCTATACAGTTAGCAAAAACAAGACCAGGAGCTGACAGTGGTTCAGATCATGAACTCCTTATCACCAAATTCAGACTGAAATTGAAGAAAGTAGGGAAAACCACTAGACCATTCAGATATGACCTAAATCAAATCCCTTATGATTATACAGTGGAAGTGAGAAATAGATTTAAGGGACTAGATCTGATAGAGTGACTGATGAACTCTGGACGGAGGTTCGTGACATTGTACAGGAGACAGGGATCAAGACCATCCCATGGAAAAGAAATGCAAAAAAGCAAAATGGCTGTCTGGGGAGGCCTTACAAATAGCTGTGAAAAGAAGAGAAGCGAAAAGCAAAGGAGAAAAGGAAAGATATAAGCATCTGAATACAGAGTTCCAAAGAATAGCAAGGAGAGATAAGAAAGCCTTCCTCAGCAATCAATGCAAAGAAATAGAGGAAAACAACAGAATAGGAAAGACTTGAGATCTCTTCAAGAAAATTAGAGATATCAAGGGAACATTTCATGCAAAGATGGGCTCGATAAAGGACAGAAATGGTATGGACCTAACAGAAGCAGAAGATATTAAGAAGAGGTGCAAGAATACACAGAAGAACTGTACAAAAAAGATCTTCATGACCAAGATATTCACGATGGTGTGATCACTGATCTAGAGCCAGACATCTTGGAATGTGAAGTCAAGTGGGCCTTAGAAAGCATCACTACGAACAAAGCTAGTGGAGGTGATGGAATTCCAGTTGAGCTATTTCAAATCCTGAAAGATGATGCTGTGAAAGTGCTGCACTCAATATACCAGCAAATTTGGAAAACTCAGCAGTGGCCACAGGACTGGCAATGGTCAGTCTTCATTCCAATCCCAAAAAAAGGCAATGGCAAAGAATGCTCTAACTATCGCACAATTGCACTCATCTCACATGCTAGTAAAGTCATGCTCAAAATTCTCCAAGCCAGGTTTCAGCAATATGTGAACCGTGAACTTCCAGATGTTCAAGCTGGTTTTAGAAAAGGCAGAGGAACCAGAGATCAAATTGCCAACATCTGCTGGATCATGGAGAAAGCAAGTAAAAGGGTACAGATGAATCTATTTGTAGGGCAGTAATAAAGACACAGACATGGCGAATGGACACAGGTGGAAGGGGATGGTGGGATGAACTGGGAGAGTAGCATTGACATATATGCACCTGCTGCTGTTCAGTTGCTACGTCGTGTCCAACTCTTTGGGACCCTGTGGGCTGCAGCACGCCAGGCCTCCCTGTCCCTCATCATTTCCGAGTTCCCCCAAGCTCATGTCCATTGAATCAGTGATGTCATCCAACCATCTCATCATCTGTTGTCCTCTTTTCTTCCTGCCTTCAGTCTTTCCCAGCATCAGGGTCTCTTCCAGTGACTCAGCTCTTTGCCTTAGGTGGCCAAAGTATTGGAGCTTCAGCTTCAGCATCAGTCCTTCCAATGAATATTCAAAGTTGATTTCCTTTAGGATTGACTGGGTTGATCTCCTTGCAGTCCAAGGGACTCTCAAGCATCTTCTCCAGCACCACAATTTGAATGCATCAATTCTTTGAATTTCAGCCTTCTTTATGGTACAACTCTCACATCTGTACATGACTACAGAAAAACCATAGCTTTGACTACAGGGACCTTTGTCAGCAAAGTGACATCTTTGCTCTTTAATATGCTGTCAGCATGGGTAAAATAGTTAGCTAGGGGAAAGCTGCTGCATAGCATAGGGAGCTCAGCCCTGTGCTCTGTAACAACCTAGAGGGGTAGGATGGAAGGTGGGAGGGAAACTTACGAGGGAGGGATGTATGTGCACATAGAGCTGACTTACTTTGTTATACAGCAGAAACTAACACAAAGATTTAAGGAAAGAATGCGCCGAATAAAATCTCTCAGTTCAGTTCAGTCACTCAGTCATGTCGCCTCTTTGTGACCCCATGGACTGCAGCATGCCAGGCCTCCCTGTCCATCACCAACTCCAGGAGTTTACCCAGACTCATGTCCATTGAGTCGGTGATACCATCCAACCATCTCATCCTCTGTCGTCCCCTTCTCCTCCCACCTTCAATCTTTCCCATCTTCAGGGTCTTTTCTAATGAATCACTTCTTTGCATCAGGTTGCTACAGTGAAAATAAAATTGTGCAGCAGAACTGCCCTGAAAAGGAGAGGAATTCAACCCCTCCTTCCTCCACTGATGCCAGTTCTGCTCTGGAACTCAACCGTGTGGCTGCCCTTCAAAGCTGAATGATTCTGCCAGAGTCCTCACCAGCGGGACCTCCCACATGAGGCCACCTTCCTCAGGCTGCTCACTTCTAAACTGAAATCTCATGTGGGTCAATCTGGTGAGCGGAGCCTACGTCAGGTAAATATGTCCCGTGTACAAAGGATGCTGTGGAACAGAGATTCCTGGGTCCTCTTACTTGAAAAATAGGAAATATCTTGAAAAAAAATCTAATAAAATGTATTCAAGAACTTATAGAGAAATTAATAAATGTTACTAAAATAAAACAGACCTAAATAAATTGAGTAGTACATCATGATCACAGATTCAAAGATTCGGTATTGCTGCATGTAAATTTTACCCCAAATTTATGTAGAGATTTTTGTAATTCCAATAAAAATTCTAACATTTTTGAGTATTCAGCAAGATGATTCTAAGATTTTTATAAAAATTGCAAGAATGAGGTAGAGAATTTGTTCTACCAGAAGTTGTCTCATTTTAAAACTACAGTAATTTTAAAAATGTAGTGTAGTTCAGGGAATAAACAATCAATGAAACAAAGTGGAGAGCCCTGGAATCAATTTATTAATATAAAGAATCTATTAATATAATATAGGCAGAGAAACCTGGCAAAAGAGGCAGTGCAGATTAAGGGAGCAAGGTCAGTCTTTACAGAGCGGGGAAGAACCAATCTGACTTCACACTGGATCTGCATCTTGTGCTTTAACCTGTGTATTCTACTGCTTTTGCTACAAGTTAATCACTAAGAGCATGTCGTCTATGGTTTAAAGTATACATAACAGCCTGTCTCCTGGACCTTGCCTCCAGTGCCTGATTTGAAGCTAAGATACCTTTGTTTAGCCCACAAGAAACATTCCGACCAGGCTTGCCTGTAAATGGCTGCAGGAAAGAAGAGACACACTCCCTTCAGGTTGGTTGGAACCAGGAAATATTTGCAACAACTTATTCTGAAAGAGATGGGAATACCAGACCACCTGACCTGCCTCTTGAGGAACCTGTATGCAGGTCAGGAAGCAACAGTCAGAACTGTACATGGAACAACAGACTGGTTTCAAATAGGAAAAGGAGTACGTTAAGGCTGTATATTGTCACCTTGCTTATTTAACTTATATGCAGAGTACATCATGAGGAACGCTGGGCTGGAAGAAGCACAAGCTGGAATCAAGATTGCTGGGAGAAATATCAATAACCTCAGATATGCAGATGACACCACCCTTATGGCAGAAAGTGAAGAGGAACTAAAAGCCTCTTGATGAAAGTGAAAGAGGAGAGTGAAAAGGTTGGCTTGAAGCTCAACATTCAGAAAACAAAGATCATGGCATCTGGTCCCATCACTTCATGGGAAATAGATGGGGAAACAGTGGAAACAGTGTCAGACTTTATTTTTTGGGCTCCAAAATCACTGCAGATGCTGATTGCAGCCATGAAATTAAAAGACGCTTACTCCTTGGAAGGAAAGTTATGACCAACCTAGATAGTATATTAAAAAGCAGAGACATTACTTTGCCAACAAAGGTCCATCTAGTTAAGACTATGGTTTTTCCAGTGGTCATGTATGGATGTGAGAGTTGGACTGTGAAGAAAGCTGATCGCCAAAGAATTGATGCTTTTGAACTGTGGTGCTGGAGAAGACTCTTGAGAGTCCCTTGTACTGCAAGGAGATCCAACCAATCCATTCTAGAGGAGATCAATCTTGAGTGTTCATTGGAAGGACTGATGCTAAAGCTGAAACTGCAATTCTTTGTCCACCTCATGCGACGAGTTGACTCACTGGAAAAGACTCTGATGCTGGGAGGGATTGGGGGCGGGAGGAGAAGGGGACGACAGAGAATGAGATGGCTGGATGGCATCACCGACTCGATGGACATGAGTTTGAGTGAACTCCGGGAGTTGGTGATGGACAGGGAGGCCTGGCGTGGGGTCCCAAAGAGTCCGACACAACTGAGCAACTGAACTGAACTGAACCGCCTTTTAAACTTTACTCCCTAACCCCTTCTTTGTTCTATTAAAAAAACAAACCAGCAGCCAAACCTGAGCAAGATGGTTCTCTCAGGCATTAGTTTACCTTCTTCTTGGTTTGCTGGATTTCTGAAAAAGTCACCATTGCTTGTCCCACTAACTTGTTTCTTGGTTTATAGCCAGTCATGGAGTGAGCAGTATGAACTTGGACACAGTAACTTTTACAAGAAGTGATTCTGAGACAAGTCTATATTAATATGGATAAAAATGGAATTACATTCCTCCCTTGTATCATACAGAAAGTCAATTCCATGTGGAAGGTGAGTTTATAAACAATAGAGAATGATTCTTTCGAAAGGTAAAAGTTTAAAAAAGAAAAAAGTAGTGACAGAGGAAAAGTTTGACACATTGGATCATATTAAATTAAGAACTTTTGTACGTCAAAAAAGTCATAAAGTGGATAAAAAGGCAAGTCAAAGAATAAAAAGGCATTCATGTCACATAAAATCAACAAAATACCAGAATCCGGAATATATGGCAAACTCCTAAAATCAGTAAGTAAAGGGAAAAAATAACCCCATAGAAAAATAGACAAAATTTTTGAACAGGTACTTTTGGAAAGAAGAGACCTGAATGCACAATAAGCATATGAAATAGTGTTAAACATATCTGTCATCAGGAAAATCCAACTTAGGAACAAAACACTGCATATCCTCTGGACTGGCAACATGTAAAACGTCTTGCACTACCTAACGGTGGCCAGGAGAGGGAGTATGAATGGATACCACCGCTTTGAAAAACAAGGAAGGGTTAGTGAATGTGAAGATGCCCCACTCCTGGTGACATTCTCTTGCAACACGTGTGTACATGTGCACCAGGGTCCACGGCTGTTTGTGCCATAAACAAAACACACACACATGAATGATTCCTTTTCATCAAATTCAAAGACAGGCAAAACTGTTTATTTAGGTTCTATACATTGGTCATAAAATGATAAAGAAAAGCATGAAAATGATTCTGACCCAGTTCGGAGCAGTGATTAATTTGTTGAGTGGAGAGGTTTGTGATGAAGTACAAGGAGGCTTCTGGAATAAATACTGACAGTATTATCTTTCTTAACTAGAGTGGAAGGTATACGAGTTTTTACTTTATAATTGGGGCTTTCATGATGGCTCAATGGGTAAAGAATTCGACTGCAATGCAGGAAACACAGGAAACACGGGTTTAATCCCTGGGTTGAGAAGGTTCCCTGGAGGAGGAAGTGGCAACCCACTCCAGTAGGCTTGCCAGTAAAACTCCATGGACAGAGGAGCCTGGTGGGCTACAGTCCAAAGGGTCACAAACAGTCAGACAGGACTGAGTGACTGAACATACATAGAGCCTCCAGTGACTACAGGGGCAGATACACGAGTTTTTGCTTTATAATTACCACTAAATCATCCTTACATCCTCTAGTTTATGCAGTTTCCATATGTTCAGTTCAGTTCAGTTCAGTCGCTCAGTCGTATCCGACTCTCCGCGACCCCATGAATCACAGCACGCCAGGCCTCCCTGTCCATCACCAACTCCCGGAGTTCACTCAAACTCATGTCCATCGAGTCGGTGATGCCATCCAGCCATCTCATTCTCTGTCATCCCCGTCTCCTCCCGCCCCCAACCTTTCCCAGCATCAGAGTCTTTTCCAGTGAGTCAACTTGTCGTATGAGGTGGCCAAAGTATTGCAGTTTCAGCTTTACCATCAGTCCTTTCAATATGTTACATTTCACAATCAGAAAAGCAGTTCAGTTCAGTTCAGTTGCTCAGTCGTGTCCGACTCTTTGCGATCCCATGAACCGCAGCACGCCAGGCCTCCCTGTCCATCACCAACTCAGTAGACATGGTAAAGTTTCATGTGTGCAATGCTATATCTCAGCTTCTGTATGTACTACAGCATGTTCGCCACCAACAGTTCAGTTTCCATCCATCACCATTCGGCTGATCCCCTTTACCATTTCTTTATCCCTCCACTCCCTTCCTCTCTGGTTACCATGGCTCTGTTCTCTGTATCTATGTATCTGTTTTTGTTCAGTTGATTTGTTCATGTTTTTTTGTTTACATTTTGGTTTTGTTTATATTTCGTGTATGAGTGTAATTATATGGCATTTGTTTCTTAAGTGAGACCTTTACTGCCTAATCCCCGATGGTGCTACTTTTTCATTGTGCTCCTGTGATCACAAAAAGGCAAATATTCCCTGACTTTCTCATTTGCTGAGAATCTAACAGTTGGATTCTCCAAATACTTACTTCAGCAAAATTATTTTCCCTATGAAATATCATAGTAACATAGTTTCTTCTAATGTTTTCAAAGTCTGGTTTAAGTTTGAGCTTATCCTTGAATTCAACAGAGTCAAATTCAAATTCATCAAATGACTGCATATGCCATGCATACAATCCTTTTCAGTATGATAAGTCTATCCCTTTTTATCTCCTAGGAAGTATCTCCCTTGATTTTAAGCTGTGTTGGAAACCTCAGGAATCACTTATAAATGTTGAAAGTACTAGAAACCAGAGTTGAATTAATTCCTTTTTTTATAAAGAGGAAGAAAGTGGATTTTGCAAGCCTCTGTCTGACAGGTCAATTTGAAGCCAGATTCTGGGAGGGGTTGACTGTGAGGTATATAGATTTGCTTTGGGCACTCTTAATAAAAGAGGATATGAATTTTTTTAGAACTCAATAGTAAACAATGCTTTTATTCCTTTTGAGTAACTAGCAATTGAACTTTTTTTTCAATTTTGATGAGAATTATACAATGTACTGATGAGAGTTATTCAGTGGTAAAGAACCCACCTGCCAATGTAAGAGCCACAGGAGATTCGAGTTGGACCCCTGGGTCGGGAAGATCCCCTGGACAAGGAAATGGCAACTTGCTCCACAGTATTCTTGCCAGGATAATCCCACGGACAGAGGAGCCTGGCTACAGTCCACAGGGTCACAAAGAGTCGGACATGACTGAGCGACTAATTATGCATGCGCACATGTAGTGTGGTGTCTCTAATTTTGCTGCCATCTCCTAGGAGTCAGTTTTCAGTTCAGCCACTTAGTCGTGTCTGACTCTTTGCGACCCCATGGACTGCAGCACACCAGGCTTCCCTGTCCATCACCAACTCTCGGAGCTTATGCAAACTAACATCTATTGAGTTGGTGATACCATCCAACCATCTCATCCTCTGTCCTCCCCTTCTCCCACCTTCAATCTTTCCCAGCATCAGGTCTTTTTAAATGAGTCAGTTCTTTGCATCAGGTGGCCAAAGTGTTGGAGTTTCAGCTTCAGCATCAGTCCTTCCAGTGAATATTCAGGCCTCACTAAACAGTCCATGGAATTCTCTAGGACAGAATACTGGAGTAGCCTTTCCTTTCTCCAGGGGATCTTCCCAACCCAGGGATCAAAAGCAGGTCTCCCACATTGCAGGCAGATTCTTTACCAGCTGAGCCACAAGGGAAACCCAGGAGCCAGTTTTCGGCTCTATGATATCAACTGAAATGAAAACATTTACAGTCTGCACAATTGGATTCTATTTTCTGTCTTTGGTCAGCCTTTCTATTCTGATTTAAAACTCCTTGGTCCTGTTTTATCATTCTTATTTGTGCTCTGTCATACTGTATGTTTTCTGTATAAGACACTTCTAAATCCTTAGCAAAACAAGATAAAGGCAATAGGAAAAGAAGAGAATGAGAAAAGAGGCCAGGGAAAATATGAATCTGGTAGAGAAAACCATGACCATACGTTCCAGCATGGCTTCTTTGAGCAACAAATCCTGGTGGGCAAATCAAATTTCCTTTCTTAATAATAAAGATTTAAATTGAACAGATAGATAAGGAAGGTATCATGGAAGTCCGGACAAGAGTTGGAAAAGAAATTCCAGACACAGAGCATTTCAGAAGGGAGAGAGTTTATCAAGAACAAGGAGCAGAGACAGTAAGTGCGCTGCCTCCTGGCAGGCCAGTGAGAGTCCACTATTAGAACAGCAGATGGCTCAAAGGAGACCTGATCTTTTGCTGGGTTAGTAGCCAATTTTTATAGCCTCAAGACAAAGAAAATTCCTACTGGAAGGATGGCATTAGGTGATTGGTTAGGGCACTATTGGGTGAGCAAAACTGGGCAGTTTTGTGTAATTTGGGGTCAGGAGGCTAGCTGGTAGGGACCGGGGGGATTTGGGCAACAGTTCCAGTGGGGCTCAGTCAGTTCCAGAGGTGACCTTGGTTCTGGGCTCTGCCTCGTGGCCTTGGTGCAAGGACTTGCACCCGTGAGCCTGGGAAAGGACTCCACAGAAGGTAGGGAGCACAGGTACCTCTGTTTGGGCAAGGCCTTACCTGAGGTGTCATGAGACCCTTCTGGTCGGCATGGAGAATTCTAACAGCAAAGCTCCAGGGAAATTTAGAATGTTTGCCTGTCAGTCAAGAAGGTGACCCAGAGGGAATTTGAGAGTGGCAGGGCTTATGCATGGACCCAGGTTGGGGACACAGGCTTAGTATCTTCACCAGTGACTTGCGTAAAGACCTAAATAGCATCCTCATCAAAGTTGCTAATGCAGTAGATTATAATCAGACAAGACCTAGAACACAGTACATCAAAACTGAACAAGGCACAGACTGGGATGGAAAAACGCTGGCTTCAAATTCTGCCTCTGCCCACATTTTAGAGTGTCATCATGGGCAAGTCACTGATAAGCCTTCATTTCACAGCCTTTAGGTTAATAATACTTACCCTTGCTGCTGCTGCTAAGTCACTTCAGTCGTGTCCGACTCTGTGTGACCCCACAGACGGAAGCCCACCAGGCTCCCCCGTCCCTGGGATTCTCCAGGCAAGAACACTGGAGTGGGTTGCCATTTCCTTCTCCAATGTGTGAAAGTGAAAAGTGAAAGTGAAGTCGCTCAGTCATGTCTGACTCGTAGCGACCCCATGGACTGCAGCCTACCAGGCTCCTCTGTCCATGGGATTTTCTAGGCAAGAATACTGGAGTGGCTTGACATTGCCTTCTCCGAATACTTACCCTTAGGTTTGTTATAAACATTAAAGGCAATATATACAGCACCTGGCATAGGGTAGCTACTCAATAAATGTAGAATATATTTGATTGCATAATTAAGATAAGAAAACATTAGGCAGGCTGGAGAGATGAATCATATCTAATAAAATAAGACAGCTTTATTTTATAGTTCAGATTTGGTTAAAAAGAATAAATAAGCAAATACACCAAAACAACTTGCCAAATTTCAGGGAGAGAAAGCCGTGGGCATAGCTCTCTCTACAAACCTCTCTGCCCTGGGTTCTAACCAGTTCACTTTGTGCAAATCTTTTGGCCAAAGCAGATCTTGTAAAGAAACTGGTAGTTTTCAGTCAAAAAACAAACATCCCATATGTCCGTTCTGTGACCCTGCACTGCCCCAGCAACACGAGCTGGTGGTTATCCTCCCCTAGGAGTCTCTGCCTGGCAGCCTCCTAGCCGTGGACCCCATGGATCTCACTGCAGTCACTCACAGCCCCCAGGGCAGCACATGGAAAGGATTCGCTTAACTGCCTTTCCTTCATTCTCGTTTTCCTCAGTTCTTCTTGTCACTGCTTTGAGCACGTCCCAGGAAAGCTCTGGTTCTTCTTAGAATACAGAGGTAGAACTTATTCTTGGTGAGGGCCAGAGAGACACTGGGTTAATATTTTATCTGGAAAGTTTTATGATGGCTCCCAATCCATAGAAAGTGAAAAGAGTCTCTTGAACTCTTATGCCTAAAGAGGCAGGAGAGTGAGGCATTTCCCACAAACCCCCTTCCCTGGCTCTGAGGAGAATTTGGCCTCTATTTTTTGACTCCATTTGTTCAGCAGAATTGGTGAGTAGCTACCACGTGTCAGGCACCACAGTAGCCATGTAAAAGTTGTTGATGGAAATAATTAACAGTCTGTAATAAGAACTGAAAATGGTTTTATTTGAGCCCAACTGAAGATTGTGGCCTTGGAGACACAGATTCAAGAAGCAATTGAATTGTGTTCCACCAGACTGAAAAATAAGGGAGGCAGAACCCACAAAATGACACAAGTTGTCAGGAATTAGGGCTGAGGCTGGTGAGAAGTAAGGGTGCCTGTCAAACAAGGATTGGTTGGGGTCCAAAATGGCTGCACAGTTCCGAGCAGAGACCTTGAAACCATAAGGCTGTCACCGGCATTTGCTAACAGATACTGCTTTGAGAATGGCTGGCTGGTGGTATTCTTGAGTTCGACATAGTTCAAAAAATTCATGTTCTTAATGATGCAGGAATGTATCTGAAACTATGGCCACCTAGCTCCATTTTAAATGCCTGAACCACAGTTACTCCATTCTTACTTTGTAAATGCATTCCACTCTTTAATAGTTAAAGCAGATGTACAGCATATATTTAATGGGCCACAAACAGACTGTTCTGATTGGCTTAAAGTTCAAGTTAAGTCATGTATAAGCCAGAATGACTTCCTCATAATTCAATATGTGAATGCTTTTTCCATCAAAATGAATAACGCTGTCTCCTGTGGTCCGGTAACTGGCCATGCCCGATCATGCCAGTGGTCACAGACACCCCACATAAAAGCAGTAAGCCTGTCCCGCAATCCTGGCTCAACTCCTCCAAGCTCACTGAACCTCAGCCCCCTGTGACAGTCAGTTCTCTGAAATCCCCTACCTGCTTGCTCTCATCTGATTTATATACGAGTCCTAGTCTCTGACTGTCGTCTTGACTCTGACCCAGGAGCCCACCCGAGGCTGCATCTAGTGACTGCCTCTGCTCCCCACACCCTGTCCCACAGGCAAGGGGAGCGCAGGGCCAGGCTGCTGCGGGCTAGCCAACAGCCTGCCCGTGTCATCTCCACCTAGGAAGGAGGAAAGCGCAAGCCTCAGTGGGCCTATCAACCTGCATGGCCCCCCTGACCCGCCTGCCCATCCCACAGCCAGCACAGCTTGAAGACCCTCACAGACCCCCACGTGCAGAGCAGGGGCCTCTCTGAATTCCCCCTGGGAAACAATCTATGCAAATGTACATATATTTAATACTGCTGTTCACAATGCTCCCAGAAGCTGGAAGGGATGGCAAACCCATTGGATCCCCGCTTGCCTTTAGCTATTGCCTGAGAGATGACAAGCCAGCACCTGCTTAAAAGGCAGCCTGGCCTCGACTCTTGACATCCCACAGCTGGGCTGTGCAGCTAAGTAATGGTCCACACAGCTGGGCTCCCGGCTTCCAGGTGGCTTCCACCTCGAGCAAGTCTCCGCAGCATATGCTCATGCTAGAATCAAGGAGCCTTTCATAGGAACTCAAACTGTGACTGCATTTTACAGCCAGGAACTTTCCTTTTCTGCCATTAATCTATATCATCAAAAATAAGAGTACTGGGAAGTCCCTGGCAGTCTAGTGTTAAGACTCTGTACTGCTGTTGCAGGGGGTGCTGGTTTGATCCCTGGTAAGCTGTGTGGTACAGCCAAAAAAGAAAATTAAATGAAACTATACCTTTATAAAAAATAGGAGTGCTATTCTCCAGACTTAGAGGAGCTGGAATGTTTCTATTAAGGGAAATTGCACGGTGTGGCTAGAAGAACTCTGGACTAAGCGGAGAAAATTAAAGTTTATTGAGTACCTACTATTTTCCAGTACTCTACTCTTCACCACAATTCAATTTGCTAAATATTTTTTATTTCCATTCTACTGATAAGGAAACTTTAAGACTCAGAAAAACAAGACTTTGGATAACTTGCCCGTACTACGTGGTTGATAAGTGGCAAGATCAAGATTTGCACCCAGGTCTATCTGAAAAGCTCAGCCACCTTCTCCCCCACCAGCCTCCTTCAAGCAGGATCACTGGGGGCCCATCTTGGATGGTGGCGATCGCACAGGACACGGACCAGCCCCCTTCACTCCCTTGCTGAGCTCAGTGTCTCCTGTCTCAAAGCGGAATAGATGACCTCACAGTACTTGTGATAATCAAACGTGAAGGCATCTTAACAACTCAAGCCCTCAGGCCTGGATTCCACCCATGAGTTCGGAGCCATTGACGCCTGAGAATCTGCAGGTGCCCCCACTGGCTGGGACCTCAGGCCACAATTTAGAATAGAAAGGCGAGTTCCCCAGGGGATAGGCAGTGAAGGGTACTGTCGGAAGCTGCAGGTGCCCAGGCCACCTGCCCCCGGACCTGTGTCTACCTGGGGACTGGAAGGCTGTGACTCAGAGGCCCTTTCATCTCAGCTCCTGGGTGAAACCTAGTGGGATCCAGGTATGGGTATGAGCCTTAAGGACAAAGGGCTTTTGTTGTTCTTTTTTTCTCTCTCTCTTTCTGAGTAAGAAGGAAAGAGGGTCCTGTAGTCTTTGGAAGAGCGCAGTAGCAGCAGTGAAGGCCCCCAGTGCTGACGAGGGCAGGGGCAAGACCAGGAGGAGCCTCCTGCTTCCTGAACAGGGATCACAGTCATTCCAAGAGAGGGCACACCAGGAAGAGGGCCTTCCAGGAGCAGCTACAGAGAATGTGAGTTGCGGGGAGCTGGAGGAACCCCGATAGGGACTCTCAGAAGATGAGCCTTGAGACAGCAGCACCTGCGGCAAGGGCCCAGGAGTGACTATAGGTCACCTTTGCATTGGACTGTCCAGATTAAAGACAGAAATGAAATTCACCTTGTGACGGTTGGTTAGGATAGAGCCGTATATTAAATTTTCAGGGAAACAGTGGCTCTTTCTAACCTCTCCAAGATTCACATCATCTGTATAATTCATGCTCTCTACATGAAAGGGGTTAATCTGACTTTTCTTGGGAGGGTACCAGCCAATTTACATAGAAGTATATGAAACCCAAATGAAACAGCACCTCCATCATTTTGAATCAATGATAACCTCCTCCTTGTAACTATGTAAGTGCATATTCATGGAAGAAAATTAAAATATGCAGACTGTGAAAAGAGGGAAAAAATAACCCATCCTCCTATGACCCAGAGATGACCCCTTGGGGGAATCTCTTGAGGAATTACCCTTCTACATGTATTTCTACACATATATTCTCTAGAAATAAGGCCATGTTATCTCTGCTGATTTGCCATGTGACTTTCATTCACTCAACTGTAGGTTTTTAAAATATCAATAACTATTCATCTTCAACATTATTTTTGATGGTGGTATAGTATTCCATACTATTGTATCCAATTGTAACTTGATAATTCTTCTGTTGGTTGAATGTTTAGATAGTTGAGAATTGGATTTTTAAATTCTGGGGGGGGGGTCATATTTTAAAAAGATGTAAAATATATAAAATAGCACAAACATATCCATGTGAAATTGCATTTTGACTACTATAAAACAGATAATGATAAAAATTCCTGTAATTAAATCTGTGTGCTTATATTTAATTTCATCACTAGGATAAATTCTTGGAAGTTAACTCAAACTGTGTGCACATTTCCTCCCAATTTTTTACTTTTAAAATATTCAAATGTAGAGAAAAAGCAGAACAATACAATAAGCATAAATGGTAGTCTGCCAGGCTCCTCTGCCCATGGGATTTTCCAGGCAAGAATAATGGAGTAGTTTGCCATTTCCTACTCCAGGGGATCTTCCCAACCCAGGGATAGAACCCCAGTTTCTTATATTTTCCGCATGGACAGGAGGGTTCTTTACCACTAGCGCCACCTGGTATTAAATACATGACATTTCACCCTACCTACTCCAGTTAGTATCTCCTAAGTACAATAGTCATTAACCCATTTAACCACAACACCATGATCACACCCCAAAGTTTTGACATTGATTCAGAAATGTTTTGGGGTTTCCCCGGTGGCTCAGATGGTAAAGAATCTGCCTCCAATGCAGGAGACCCGGGTTCAATCCTTGGGTTGGGAAGATCCCCTGGAGAACAGAATGGCAACCCACTCCAGTATGCTTGCCTGGGAAATCCCATGGACAGAGGAACCTGGTGGGCTATAGTCCATGGGGTTCCAAAGAATCAGACATGATGATGATGGAGCAACTTATACTTTCACTTTTTTACAGAAATGTTACCCAAGTTTCCCCAATTATCCTTCAAATATCTGTTAGCTGTCACCCGCCACCTTCATCAGTTCAGTTCAGTCTCTCAGTCGTGTACGACTCTTTGCGACCTCATGAATCACAGAACACCAGGCCTCCCTGTCCATCACCAACTTCCGGAGTTCACTCAAAACTTGAGTTCACCCAAACTCATGTCCATCGAGTTGGTGATGCAATCCAGCCATCTCATTCTCTGTCGTCCCCTTCTCCTCCCACCCCCAATCCTTCCCAGCATCAGAGTCTTTTCCAGTGAGTCAACTCGTCACATGAGGTGGCCAAAGTATTGGAGTTTAAGATTTAGCATCAGTCCTTCCAATGAACACCCAGGATTGATCTCCTTTAGAATGAACTGGTTGGACCTCCTTGCAGTCCAAGGGACTCTCAAGAGTTTTCTCCAGCACCACAGTTCAAAAGCATCAATTCTTCGGCGATCAGCTTTCTTCACAGTCCAACTCTCACATCCATACATGACCACTGGAAAAACCATAGCCTTGACTAGACGGACCTTTGTTGGCAAAGTAATGTCTCCGCTTTTTAATATACTATCTAGATTGGTTATAACTTTCCTTCCAAGGAGTAAGTGTCTTTTAATTTCATGGCTGCAGTCAGCATCCACAGTGATTTTGGAGCCCAAAAAAATAAGTCTGACACTGTTTCCACTGTTTCCCCATCTATTTCCCATGAAGTGATGGGACCAGATGCCATGATCTTTGTTTTCTGAATGTTGAGCTTCAAGCCAACCTTTTCACTCTCCTCTTTCACTTTCATCAAGAGGCTTTTTAGTTCCTCTTCACTTTCTGCCATAAAGGTGGTGTCATTTGCATATCTGAGGTTATTGATATTTCTCCCAGCAGTCTTGATTCCAGCTTGTGCTTCTTCTAGCCCAGCCTTCCTCATTATGTACTCTGCATATATTTCATGGCCAGGATTAAATGAAAACTTATGCATTACCTTTGGGTGTCATGTTCTTTTCATCCCCTTTAATTTTGGATCATTCTTTTGCCTTTTATTTTCTTTCACAATGTATTAGTTATCTACCAAAGTAGAGCAGCTATCTACCTCTCAAAACTTAGCAGCTTAACTCTAAACAGAGGTTAACTCACATTTTTCTGTGGGTTAGGAATTGGAGAATGGTTTAACTGTGCAATTCCAGCTTGGGGTGGGTCATAAGGTTGCAGTCACAGGCCACCTAAGGAAGCAGCCATCTGAAGGCTTGCTTGAGGCTGGAGGTCACTTCCAAGGTAGCTTACTCATATGGTGGACAAGATAGAACTTGGCTGTCGGCAAGAGGTCTCAGTTCCTTACCACATGGACTTCTCCATAGGACTATTTATGTGTCCTTCTCATGACTTGATGATTAGCTTCCTCCAGAGAAACTGAGCCAAGAAGATACAAGCCAGACAGAAGTCAATGTGTTTGAAGATCTAGCTCTGGGAGCCATACACAGTAAATTCTGCAATACCCTATTATTTACACAAGTCAGCCCTTGCCGATGTGGGAGGGGACTATTCAAAGGCATGAATACCTAACAGCTAGGATTATGGCAACCCACTCCAGTGTTCTTGCCTGGAGAATCCCAGGGACGGGGGAGCCTGGTGGGCTTCCGTCTATGGGGTCACACAGAGTCGGACACGACTGAAGTGACTTAGCAGCAGTAGCAGGATTATTAGAGGACATCTTGGATGGTGGCTATCACACATGACATTGTCATTTTGAAAAGTCCAGGCCAGCTCTCTTGTAGAATATCACATATTCTGGATTTACCTGATTTTCTCCTAACTAGATAATGTACATGTCTTATTATATCACATCAGGAGGTACATAGTGCCGTGTGTTCTCTTATTGATCATGCTAAGTTTAGCTATGTAGTTAAGGCAGTGTGTGTGACATGCACTCCATGTTTTTGAGTCACTGGTTACTTCTTGACAAAGCATCTTCTCTTGGAAAAGCATCGAAATCACACATGCCAACGTCTGGGGTGATTTCTCTGCCAACAAATTGGAAAGTTCCCTTGTGCTTTGGTTGCCAAACCAAACTTGGGTCTGCTTACCCAAGCAGGACAGCAACGCCAATCTACTGACACCAGATTGTGGTGAAGGGAAGCTCAACATTCATACACAACACCAACGAGAGTATGGGCGGCAAGTGCTAAGAAGGCCTGACTCCCACAAGGTCTCTTCAGAAGGACTATTAAAGGTGAGGTCAGGGAGGGGGCACAAGTTGCCTGATCAACTCATGGGCGACGTTCTAGTTGGCTGGTGATGAGATCATCACGGGGTGTCTGGGGACTCTCAGTCATCAGCCTCTGGTTCCAGCTGCTCTGGGGTCTGTGTGCTGGTGGGCAGCAGTTCACTTCTTCCACCTGACGGAAGTTTTCAGTATATGCTCAGGATACTATCTATAGCCCATGAGGAGGAACTAAAGGTTCTTGATTTTGTTAGCTAAACAATTATCATTTTCTCTTGCTTGATGACTTTCCTTAGGTTCTGAATTTTCTCACTTCTCTGATTGAATTTGCTCTTTGGAACTCTGCAACTTGGGGAAGGCCTAGCAGGCTAAAGTTTTCCTACAAACAAGAGGCAGGGTTCAGAGGTGGGGGAGGGAACGTCTATCCCCAGGAAGGCCCTACAGGGTGCTGCTCTGTTTCATTGTTATACTACCAGTCTTTCAGCAGCAACCAGTTGTGTGTGTTTTGGTGGGAGTGGAGTGTTTGATATTGATATCGATGGACATTCTGAAGAATGCCATTTTGATAGGGAAGAGGTGAAGGGATATACCTCACCTCACACCTCACACAGGGAGTGAGGTCTGTCTTATTTTACTTTGTATTCTGTTTGCTTTACACAGTGTTAGACAAATATAGTATCAGGCATTTAATAAACATGTGCTGAATAAATACAAAAACAAACAAAAATGGAAAAAAACTAGGAGAAGCAGAGACAGTTTCTAATTTACAAACATGTAGAACCAAAATATTACTCTCTACCAAAATAAATGACCAAGTCTCTGGGATTCTCAGCCCCTCCATGCCCGTCTTAGGGTGGTTTTAGGGCTTCTGTCCCCACTGTCCTCAGGCCCTGCCACCACAAGGTGTCTGGCTTCTCTGACGTCTCCATGCTTCCTTAGAAAGCACATTGCATTCTAATCCCACTTTTCCTTTTCTTTATCATGATGATAAAACACTTGCCTGGCGTCTTCTGTCTTGCTCGACCTCTTAGTCACTCCAGGAAGGAAGTAAAGTACCGAGTAATGATGTTTTCCTAATGGTGAGAGCCATGGTAAATGGAATTGTCTGAGCTAATCCAAATGCACTTCTGTATTCAGAATTACCCTTTCACATTCGATTCCATTTTCAATTCATTTTCTCTGTGCCATGTTGATCTATGAGACCTCCCCCTGAGCTGCATAAAACTGTAGTAAGGTGTCCCACAGTGAAGAAAATAATTAAAACAATAAGTCTCAGTTTGTAACTATCTTTTTTCTATTATAGAAAAAGAATGTGGAAAAGCACCAGGTACCATGGAGTTAAATGCCCCCTCTTCAAGCCTACCTCAGTCCATTCTAAGCTGGATCAGTGGAAAATGACTTTCTCCAACATGTTCTTCCTCTGACCCATTCATATAAATGCAAGAACTGAGAAGCCAGAACACAGCAGAAAGAAGAAAGGAAAACGGAATGAAGGACGGAGGGAGAGGGGTTGATCGTGCCTACCAGGGCCAGGCACAGTCACACAAACTGCCTCACACGAGAGATGTGGGCTAAAGGGTATTCATGAATTGCTCGAGGTCACAGGTAGGCAGGAAGTGTCAGGTGGAATTCCAAAGCTAAGTTCTCTCTGCTGCCAAGGCCAGTGCCCTGCACATCACACCACCACACTATTATGCCTTTTTTCATAAATTAGGATAAAAAGTCCTTCACCTCCAACATTTTTTGGCTTATCTTCCATACCTCCACCCAACAGTCATACACACCGCAAATTTGAGTCTTATTAGACGATCCTTAAACACATCATAAAAGACTCTTACTCCTTGGAAGGAAAGTTATGACCAACCTAGATAGCATATTAAAAAGCAGAGACATTACTTTACCAACCAAGGTCCGTCTAGTCAAGGCTATGGTTTTTCCCGTGGTCATGTATGGATGTGAGAGTTGGACTATGAAGAAAGCTGATCGCCGAAGAATTGATGCTTTTGAACTGTGGTGCTGGAGAAGACTCTTGAGAGTCCCTTGGACTGCAAGGAGATCCAACCAGTCCATTCTAGAGGAGATCAATCCTGGGTGTTCATTGGAAGGACTGATGCTGTAGCTGAAACTCCAATACTTTGGCCACCTCATGCGATGAGTTGACTCACTGGAAAAAACTCTGATGCTGGGAGGAATTGGGGGCGGTAGGAGACGGGGACGACAGAGAATGAGATGGCTGAACGGCATCACCGACTCGATGGACATGAGTTTGAGTGAACTCCGGGAGTTGGTGATGGACAGGGAGGCCTGGCGTGCTGTGATTCATGGGGTAGCAAAGAGTCGGACACGACTGAGCGACTGAATTGAACTGAACTGAACTGAAACACATCATGTACTTTAAAGTTATCAAAGGGTGAGCATATCCAAAGGAAATGAAATGTGGCTCACAAAGACATATCTGGATTCCCATGTTCATTACAGCATTATTCACAATAGCCAAGATTTTCAAACAAGCTAAATGTCTGTTGACAGATGAATGGATAAAGAAAATGTGATATATATGCATAATGGAATATTATCTAGCATTTAAAAGAAGGAAGTCCTGCCATTTGCAACAGCAGGAATGAATCCGGAAGGCATTATCTTAAGTGAAGTAAGCCAGACATGGAAAGGCAATATTTCATGATTTTACTCACATGTGATTAACTTAATTGTCAGATTCATAGACCCAGAGAGCAGAATGGTGGTTACCAGGGACTGCAGGGAAGAAGCAATGGAGAGATGTTGGTCTAAGGGTGCAAAATTTTAGTTATGCAAGATGACTAAGTTCTGGAGATTTAAGATACAGCACGGTACAATAGTTAACAATACTGTATTGTATACTTGAGATTTGCTGGGAGAGTACATCTTAAGTGTTCTCACTGCAATAATAAAAATAGTAACCATGTGAGATGACAGGTATGTTATTTAGGATTGTGTGTGACTATTATATTTTATCTATGTCAAAACATCAAGTTGTACACCTTAAATATATACAATTTTATCTGCCAGTTGCACTTCATTAAAACTAAAGAAATTTTATGATATTTGACAGCTGGTATGGTTACATTCAAAAAGTATATGGACTACGTGGGAGAAGGCGTGGGTTGGATGATATGAAAGAATAGCACTGAAACACGTATCACGTAAAATAGATGACTAGTGCAAGTCCCATGCATGAAGTAGGGCACTCAAAGCCAGTGCTCTGGGACAACCCAGAGGGCTGGGGTGGGGAGGAAGGTGGGAGGGAGGTTCAGGTTGGGGGAATACATGCGCACCTGTGGTTGATTCATGTCAATGTATGGCAAAACCCACCACAGTATTGTAAAGTAAGTATCCTTCAATTAAAATAAATAATTTAAAAAAAATTTATATGGACATCCCTGGTGGTCCAGTGGTTAAGAATCTGCCTGCCAATGGAGGGATAACTGCTGGGGAAGATCCCACATGCCACAGAGCAACTAAGCCCATACACCACACGTAATGAGTCTGTACACCGTAGAGCCTGTGCTCTGCAACAAAAGAAGCCACCACAGTCAGAAGCCTGCACGCCACAACTGGAGAGCAGCCCCACTCTCCATAACCAGAGAAAACCCTCACACAGCAACGACGACCCAGTGCAGCCAAAACAAACAAACAACTTACTTTTTTTTTTTTTTATCAGTTAAAAGTATTTTTATTGAAAAAGCACAAATGCAAAGAAATGAACAGAGGAAAATTTATGCGTCGAACCTGGACTGGTCACTTATGATAATATAGATGCTACAATTCCATTCTCCCCAATCATTCCACCTTCACCCTCTCCCACAGAGTCCCAAAGACTGTTCTAAATGCCTATGTCTCTTTTGCAGTCTCTTACTTTTTAAAAGTATGCCATGAACATCTTCCTATCCACTTCTGTATCATGCCTCCCAGTAGCCCTCCTCTCATTCAATATATTTATGTGTCTTGTTCATTTTCAGAGATATCTTATGCATGACTGACTGATTAAGAAAGGTTGTTGCTGAGCCATGAAAGACGCTGGGATTCTTGGCCTCTGGAGGAGAGGAATGTGACAAGGCTTGATTGCTCAGAGATTTTTGTGTAATAAAGTTTTATTAAAGTATAAAAGAGATGAAGACTGCTTCTAGAAGACATCAGAAGAGGGCAGAAACAGTGCCCCCTTGCTAGCCTTAAGCAGTATGTTATATTCCTATCAGTGGGCTGCTAATTAGGGAAAGGAAATGTCTCAAAACTCAGAGTGGCACCAGGACCCTCACCCACAACATGCATTTTGAGATAACATTGGCAGAAGGTGAGTCATCCCGGGCCATAAAATGATTGACATAGATCTTGAAGAAAGGCAAGTTTCTAAGCAAATACATAGTCTCCTTAACATAGCTTAAGAAAACATTTGCATGAGTAAAACATATTGGTTTGTCGTCAGTTTTGAGTCTTAGGCAGAACGACTTGAAGAAAGAGTCTAGGGTAGTTCATTAACATAGCTTAAGAAAAAATATACAAAATAACCATACAAAAAAGATCTTCTTAACCCAGATAACCACGATGGTGTGATCACTCACCTAGAGCCAGACATCCTAGAATTCGAAGTCAAGTGTGCCTTAAGAAGCGTCACTATGAACAAAGCTAGTTGAGCTATTTCAAATCTTAAAAGATGATGCTGGGAAAGTGCTACATTCAATATGCCAGCAAATTTGGGAAACTCAGCAGTGGTCACAGGACTGAGAAAGGTCAGTTTTCATTCTAATCCCAAAGAAAACGATGCCAAAGAATGCTCAAACTACCGCACAATTGCACTGACCTCACATGCTAGCAATGTAATGCTCAAAATTCTCCAAGTCAGGCTTCAACGTGAACTGCTGAACTTCCAGATTTTCAAGCTGGATTTAGAAAAGGCAGAGGAACAAGAGACTAAATTGCCAACATCCATTGGATCATAGAAAAAGCAAGAGAGTTCCAGAAAAATATCTACTTCTGCTTTAGTGACTATTCCGAAGCCTTTGACTGCATGGATCACAACAAACTGTTGAAAATTTGTTAAGAGATGGGAGTACCAGAACAGTGACCTGCCTCTTGAGAAACTTGCATGCAGGTCAAGAAGCAACAGTTAGGACTGGGCATGGAACAACAGACTGGTCCAAATCAGAAAAGGAGTACGTCAAAGCTGTATATTGTCACCCGGCTTATTTAACTTTTATGCAGGGTTCAGTTCAGTTCAGTTGCTCAGTTGTGTCCGACTCTTTGCGACCCCATGAATCACAGCACACCAGGCCTCCCTGTCCATCACCAGCTCCCGGAATTCACTCAAACTCATGTCCATCAAGTCGGTGATGCCATCCAGCTATCTCATTCTCTGTCGGCCCCGTCTCCTCCAACCCCCAATCCCTCCTAGCATCAGACTCTTTTCCAGTGAGTCAACTCGTCGCATGAGGGGGCCAAAGTATTGGAGTTTCAGCTTTAGCATCAGTCCTTCCAATGAACACCCAGGATCGATCTCTTTAGAATGGACTGGTTGGCTCTCCTTGCAGTCCAAGGAACTCTCAAGAATCTTCTCCAGCACCACAGTTCAAAAGCATCAATTCTTCGGCGATCAGCTTTCTTCACAGTCCAACTCTCACATCCATACATGACCATGGGAAAAACCATAGCCTTGACTAGACGGACCTTTGTTGGCAAAGTAATGTCTCTGCTTTTTAATATGCTATCTAGGTTGGTCATAACTTTCCTTCCAAGGAGTAAGCGTCTTTTAATTTCATGGCTGCAATCAGCATCCGCAGTGATTTTGGAGCCGGGCTGGATGAAGCACTGTTGCAGCCATGCGCTCTGGGAAACAGACTCACTCAGAAGGACAATGCAGATAGTGGACGGCAGTTTATTACACCAGCGGGCCCAAGGCAGAGTCTCCTTTTAGCCAAGGACCCTGACCAGTTTTTGTGAAAACCTTATATATTCTAAGTATATATAAGTTTCAACCTTATATATTCTAAGTATACGAATTTTCAAACTTATATATTGTATATATATATGTATATATACATATATGTATATATTATATATTTCAATCTTATATATGTGACGAATTTTCAACCTTATATATTCTAAGTATACATGCCACCTCCCCAAATTCCCTGAAACTAGTCTGAACAAAGGAAAAGAAAGATATAATCAAAGTTAATCGTGATTCATATGCCTTAAGCCTAGGTAGTTAACAGTGGACAATTATCAATAGGCCTGTGGTCATACCCCAATAAGCATAATAGAATTTATGATTCTATTCGGTTACACAGATAATTAGGGTATTCTTTTAGGCATCGGAGAGTCTAGGTGCGAGCCCTGAGGCTCTTCCATCAGAGGGGTCTGTTTTTCCAGTTGGTATGTCATTTCAATAGATACGGGGCACATAGCTCAAAGTCCACAGTCTGGCCCATAATGGAGTCCTGTTTTCAAGATGGAGCCTGTTCTGTCTGTTTTCTCCTTCAGCACAAGCTGGAATCAAGATTGCTGGGAGAAATATCAATCACCTCAGATATGCAGATGACACCACCCTTATGACAGAACTAAAGAGCCTCTTGATGAAAGTGAAAGAGGAGAGTGAAAAAGTTGGTTTAAAACTCAACACTCAGAAAACTAAGATCATGGCATCTGGTCCCATCACTTCATGGCAAATAGATGGGGAAACAATGGAAACAGTGAGAGACTTTATTTTCTTGGGCTCCAAAATCACTACAGATGGTGACTGCAGCCATGAAATTAAAAGACACTTGCTTATTGGAAGAAAAGTTATGACCAACATAGACAGCATATTAAAAAGCAGAGACATTACTTTGCCAAGAAAGGTTCATCTAGTTAAAGCTATGGTTTTTCCAGTGATCATGTATGGATGTGAGATTTGGACTATAAAGAAAGCTGAGCACCGAAGAACTGATGCTTTTGAACTGTGGTGTTGGAGAAGACTCTTGAGAGTCCCTTGGACAGCAAGGAGATCCTACCAGTCCATCCTAAAGGAAATCAGTCTTGGATATTCATTGGAAGAACTGATGCTGAAGTTGAAACTCCAATATTTTGGCTACTTGATGCGAAGAGCTGACTAATTTGAAAAGACCTTGATGCTGAGAAAGATTGAAGGCAGGACGAAAAGGGGATGACAGAGGATGAGATGATTGGATGACATCATTGACTCAATGGACATTTGAGTAAGCTCCAGGAGTTGGTGATGGACAGGGAAGCCTGGTATGCTGCAGTCCATGGAGTTGCCAAGAGTTGGACACAACTGAGCGACTGAACTGAACTGAACTGAAGAAAAATGCATTGGTTAGCTCAAGATTTGAGAAAAGTTAAGTTTAGGTGGAACCAGGTGTTGTCATGGAAACACAGAATTTTAAAAGAAACCTCCTTTTAAATTTGTATAGAGAAGGGAAAAAAATCTGACACCTGCAGTTTGTTTCTTCCTGTTGCTTAAGAGAGAGATAAAAAATGTCTGACACTTGCGGCCTATTTCCTCAGTTTGGAGACCCCTACTCTTCCTGCCTGTTACCCTCTCAATTATTTCTATTTATTCTTTATTTTATTCTGTCCACTTCATTCACACAAATAGTCATCTTCCTTACCTGCTATTCTAAACCTTGTACTTTTCTTTTGTAAAATGTCTTGGAGATAGTTCCATGTCGAATTACAAGGAGCCTTGTCATTTTTTTATGGCACCATACTATTGCACTGATGTTTCTTTTCCCAATGTCCTGAGACATACATTTAAGGTGTTTCCAATCTTTGACTACTCCAAGGTACGAATCAGTTTTAATAAGGTGGATGAAATTGGAGCCTATTATACAGAGTGAAGTAAGCCAGAAAGAAAAACATCAATACAGTATACTAACGCATGTATATGGAATTTAGAAAAATGGTAACCTTAACCCTGTATACGAGACTGCAAAAGAGACATAGGTATATAGAACAGTCTTTGGGACTCTTTGGGAGAGGGTGAAGGTGGGATGATTGGGGATAACGGCATTGTAGCATGTATATTATCATATGTGACCAGTCCAGGTTCGACGCATGATACAAGATGCTTGGGGCTGGTGCACGGGGATGACCTGGAGGGAGGATATGGGGAAGAGGGAGGCGGGAGGGGGGTTCAAGAAAGGGAACACATGTACACCCGGGGTGGATTTGTGTCAATGTATGGCAAAACCAACCAATATATTAATGTAAGGTAATTTGCCTCCAATAAAATAAATTAAAAAATAAATAAAACAGAGGTTGGCAAAATAAATAAATAAATAAATAAACCTAGTGTGTTTTGCATAAGGATGAATGTGTCTCTAGCACAACTTCCTAAAAGAGGAATTGCTAGATCACACCGAGGTGCATTTGCAATCATGAGCGATCTGAAAGGTTGTCCTCAGTAGGGCTCAGGCCAACTTACACTCGAACAGCACATGACGGGGCTTGTTTCCTGCCCACACAGGATCACATACACTTTCAGCCTTTGACCATCTGATAAGTAAAAAAAAATCAGACGATATGTTTCAGGCATCCATGCCTTTGCCTTTACTTTTGGCCTCTCACCCAGGTCCCTCTGACCTGTGACCTATCTACTCTGAGCACTGCCAGTCTCCATAATTCCCACCAACATGTAACTCCTGTATCTGGTCGTCCTTTTCGTTATTGAACCTCCCACATTACTTGGTTAGACATCTATCTCCCTGACTTAATTTCTCTAAGGCAGGAACTTTGACTTAGTCACCTTGATGTCCTCAGCACCCGACACCAGGCCTAGAAGATATACACTTGTTTAATGAATATTAAAAATACTTAAATTGCATATGAGTTGGTGACACCATTATTAACAGCACACTAGGTTTTTGTAGTTTGAGGTAACTTCTCCTCTCTCATGCACGTGATACTCTGTCCCTGGAGCCACTCTGCATCAGGAGCCTCCCCTGCTTTGCCCCTGAGTACCCATTCTGGGTTGGCTTCCCTGGTAGCTCGACTGGTTAAGAATCTGCCTGCAATTCAGGAGACCCTGGTTCAATTCTTGGGTCGGGAAGATCCCCTGGAGAAGGGATAGGCCACCCACTCTGTTATTCTTGGGCTTCCTTGGTGGCTCAGATGGTAAAGAATCTGCCTGCATTGCAGGAGTTCTGGGTTGGGAAGATACCCTGGAGAAGGGCATGGCCACCTACTCCAGTATTCCTACCTGGAGAATCCCCAAGGACAGAGAAGCCTGGTGGGCTACAATCCATGGGATCACAAAGAGTCGGACACCACTGAGTGACTAAGCACAAGAACAGATTCTGTGCAGAGATCTAGGAGATAGTGACTGGGAAAAAATTGTAGACTCCATCATCAGATATGACGCCATCCTTCCAGGAAAAGGTCTGGGTTTGACTTCTGAAAGCAAAGTTGGAAAAATGCCATATGTTTTCTGCGGCATGTGTGCCAGACTTAAAGGGAACACATCTGATCCAAGGGGGCTTCCCAAGTGGCACTAGTGGTAAAGAACCCACCTGCCAATGCAGGAGACACAAGGACTGCAGGTTCGATCCCGAGGGCAGGAAGATCCCCTGGAAGAGGGCACAGCAACCCACTCCAGTATTCTTGCCTGGAGAATCCCATGGACAGAGGAGCCTGGAGGGCAACAGTCTATAGGGTCACACAGATTCGGACACGACTGAAGTGACTTAGCACGCATGCACACATCCTATCCACGACTTAACTGGAAAGGGGTTAGCTTTACTATTTCAGCCATGGAAACTTTCTCCCAACTTTCCTTGCAAATATTCATTGCTTAAATAAAAGGTTATATTATTGCTAAGTAAAACAAGCCTGATTTCTTTGAAATGAAAGCATGGAGCTAGTTTGTACATTAAATATGAATTTGAGCTTCATGAGAACCACTCCTGACTACTTTGAAAAGGAAATGAATGTGACTTTATCATTGGCTCTGCCCATTTTTCTCATGTATGCAATGTGTCATCCTCCTAGTCTACCTCTACGCTGATTAAATGAAGAGAAATGATGATGTATCACATCTACTTACCTTAATTTCATTGTTTCTCATCATGGGCAATTTATATGAGAACTGACATTAATTAATTCTACCTTCATCTGTCATTTAGTTCAACATTTAATCTAGTCCCGTGCATCAGATAAAAATGTAGTGTTCTAAATGCTGAAGTTTTTACCTTGAGTGAAAAAGGAGGTCATTAATCTAAGTCAGCACTGGCGTCTTGTCCTTTTGCCTGCCACTCCATCAACCATAAGTAGATACTGGCTTCAGGAAAGTTCAGGAAACAGAGCTGTCAAGATGGATGTACTTAATGTGGAGGTGTGTGTTACTGAGACCAGACTCTCAATTCTTAATGACCCTCACAATGAGAAGTCTATTCTGAGGAATGCTATCAGAAATTCTATCAGCCTTCATGTTGAGTCAATACTATTTCTAGCATTTCACCATTATTGTGGATTTCTTTTTAGAGCCACAACAAAGATCAAACACATTCTGATGTGCCTCTTTGAAGAGCCAACCATGAGGCTAAGGCCCGCAGCACTTTCCCGTTGCCCACGATCCCTCTCTCCAGTCTTCTTATCCGGAGCTCAGCACACCTGGCCCTCCTGTGAGGACTTGCTTCTCCACCCTCCCCACCACTGCTCAGCGGCCATGCTCTAAGTGAGCAGATCACTCATCTCTGTTCTGAAGCTGGGTCTGCTCTTCCTTCACAGGTCCATGGCTGCGGCCCTGTCATTCCCCCAGACTCAAGTCTGTGTGTCCTCCAAAGGTTCTTATTGTCTCTTATCATCTCCCTTCGTTCCATCCTAAGGGCTGAGGCCCATCCTTCGCTCCTGAGGCTTGTGGTTAAGCCTCTGATCCTGATGCCAAGCACATTCCAGTCCACACTCCTAGCCAGCCACCTGGGGTTCAGGATACCCTGTACCTCTCTGGGGACCATGGACTGTGGTTGTTCGCCTCGAACCGTCACCGTTCGCCGTTCTCCCTGAATACCTGACTCCAGGTGTTGGATGTATTAATGCTTCTTCCCAGCCCTGTCAGTGCAACAATACCCTCTTCATCCCAGCCCTTCACTGGCAAAGGCAGGCCAAGAGAGCTCATCCAGACCCTGCTCTCCGTCCTCTTCTGCTGTGGCTAAGCCATCCTCGCCCACTGAGCTCACGACAGATGGCAAGAGTCCTAGTGATGCAGTACACTTAAAAACATGTTTTAATCTTTAATTGTCACTAAATAAGACATCTTCCCTTGAACAAAAACAGTATAAGGGGGCTTCCCTGGTGGTCCAGTGACTGGGACTCCGTGCTCCCAATGCAGCAGGCCCTGCTGGACCCCCAGTCAGGAAACCAGATCCCACACGCTGCCATTAAGAGTCTGCAGGCTGCGACTAGAGATCCCGTGGGCCACAGCTTAGATGCAGTGCAGCCAAGAAAGAAGAAACAATAAATAAATAAAGCGAAAAATGAGAGACTCTCTTCTTCAACCACAGTCCATCCCTTTTCCCAAAGGTGAAAATTTGGAAAACTCACCTCCAGACTTCTACTGTGTACACACATCTTACTGAAACAGAGCAGCTCCATATGGTCCTCGCCCCCCACTGTGTCCTCCATGTGCCTTTTGCCTGGGGAAAACTTTAGTCAAAGAATAAGTTTGATCAGAGAAGTGAGAAATGCGGAAACAAAGGAAAACAGCCAAAGGAGACTAATAATAATGCAGTCATTAAGCACAGTTAAGGAATTTAGTTCTTTCTCAAGGGTGATAGATAATATTCTGAGCCACATCCTGTGAGCTGTCTTATAGGTACCAAAATACCAGGTGGAAGAGTTAACTACCTGATGATCAGACTGTACCCAGCACATGAGCCACCACAATTCTGAGAATGGACCCCAAAGAAATGGGAACAAGTGCACCCCGGAACTCAAGATCTTGTACCTAGATCAAGATGATGCTGGTCAGACCACCGATGTCAGTTGAAGATGACTGCTAGGGATGGAGGTGCTGTTTCTGCATGTAACCTCCCCCCCACAACTCTGCGAAACCTCTCACCCCTGCTTGTTGGGGTGGGGGAGTCAGCCTTGGGACAGATGTCTGCCACCCACGCCCCAGTTGCCAACATCTGAAATAAAGCAGACATTCCTTTCTACCAACCTGGCCTGCTTATGGGCTTTTGAGCAGCGAGCAGCCAGAACCCCCACATGTGCCTTTCGGTAGCATTATAAGGAGATGAACACACACAAAGAAGACTTAATTTAAGGGGAAATGACATCATACTATACACTATTATCTTCAATTTGATCTTTTTTCATTAAGCTTGATATTGGTATAACAGATACAATTCCCTGTTGATATGTATACCTACTTTTGCACAACAGCATCGTATTCCATAGTTTATATGAACTGTTGCCTATTTAACCATAATTCTGTTGATACATACTTAAACTGAATACAGATTTTCAGCACTACAGATAATGAGGTGAACTACATCCTCACACAAAATACTATAAACAGTTTCACAAGTTACACAGCTAGGTGTGTACATTTAAGTGAGAAGGAGTCGATGGAGCAGCTGGGAAGGCAGGTGGAGAGAAAGGTGAGGGAAAAAATCTTGCAGAGCTTGTGATCTTCATAAACGTGGACAGACCAAGAGGGATTTCCGTAGAAGAATGAAACAACCAGTACATTTTGGAAAATCACTTTGGTTGGATTATGGAAGAGAGATGAGAAGAGAGCGAGATTAGAGCCACAGCAGGATTTAGAAGGTTGTTAACATCCAAGCTATTGTGGTAAGTGTATGCACGGGGGAGGGGTAGTTCATACCACGTGACAGGTTACATAGCTCTTCAAGCGACATTAATATAAAAGATTCATCTTTTTAAAACACAGACTAGGGCTTCCCTAGTGGCTCAGTGGTAAAGAATCTGCCTGCCAATGCAGGAGACACGGTTCCATCCCTGGTTCAGGAAGATCCCACAAGCTGTGTAGCTACTGAACCCCTGCGCCACAAGTGTTGTGCCTGTGCCCTGGAGCCTGGGAGCCACAGATACTGAGCCCTCCTGCTGCAACTACTGAAGCTCGAGTTCCCACAGCCCCCTTTCTGCAACAGGAGGGGCCACCACAATGAGAAGCCCACATGGAGAGTGGGCCCCGCTCCCCCAAACCAGAGAAAAGTCCTTGCAACAACAAAGACCCAGCACAGCCAAAAATAAACTTTAAAAAAAGGCAGAATAACTCACATATACACTGCCAGCACACTGATTTTTGTTGGCAATGAAATGAAGCAGTCAACAGAGTATGCACATAAAAAGGAAACTGGGCAATAAAAGTTGCCTACAAATAAATTGTAAAGATTTTTCTGAGTCACTAAAATAAAGGAGATTTAATCCCGGGCTACATTTTAAATTCCAACAACCTAATCTGGGAGACCTGGCTGAAATTCTGAGAGGAGACATCACCTTTTTGAGGTCTAAAATATAACTTTAGGCCCAACCAGTTCTAAACAATTACCTTGGCTATGGTAGGGGAATAATTAGTTGGGTAGGCAGTACCCATCAAGGGCTCTTGAAAAGGACTCCAATCAGATGTGTGTAGGAGGTGGTCCCTACTTAAGTAACAAGAGTCTGGAAGCAAATATACTTAGAAAATAGTTCATTTCCACTTGGCCTCCAGGGTACAACCCACTGTCTGTCTGCATTTTCTTACGGACTGAGAAAGAACAAATGCATTTCCTTTTGTCTTAGAAATGTTCACCTTCGTCTTTACCCAAATTTGTATTTCATATTCATTTAATATCAATTCATCAGTTAATATTTGGAGAGAATGAAAGAAACACCCCTGAACTGGTCCTTACCTCTAGCTGGAGAGTTTGGTAACTCACAAGTAGACATCATCCATCTCCAGAGATTGAAAGCTGATGGGAGGAGAATTAGACTGGGAATCTGAGGCTAAGCCCGATGGGGGTCACTGGGCAGGCTTGCTTCTTCTCTCGCTCCTGATGCCAGCACTGCCCCTTGTCACAGGATGTGGTTGTTATGGTGACGGTGTAGAGAGGAGGAGAAGGAGTAGTGGGCACCCTCAGACAGCAGCGAAATGCGGCAGGAGCGAGGGGCATGTCTGCTTCCACTCCTCTAACCTGGCTCGAGTCCGAAGATGCCCACAGCCTGCTGAGGACACGACGAGGCTAAAAAGGCCCGGCAGCGGCTCCTTTGTGTCCCCGTCCCCAGCATGCAGGCCCCGTGGTGTCGGATCCTCCCACGCACTTTGGTGATTTTTCTCTCAGGGTTTCTACACCTTCCTATGCTATCTTGCTTCCATCACAACTGTGTCAGCTCCACCAGTCCTCGTCTGTTTAGCCCAATCTTTCCTAGGATACAGGGGAGCTACGCACAGCAAGGACCGTGTCCAGATGCTGGTGCTGTGCTGTCACCTGTTTTCCTCCAGCAGCTCATCCCAGGCTGAGTTCTACTCAGGTAGGATCCCCGCCCCATCCACAGGCACCCACCAAGTGCCTGGGCCGCATTTCTAAGTGGCTTTATAATAGGGGGAGTGAAAAGTGAAAGTGAAACTGTTAGTCCCTAAGTCATGTCTGACTCTTTGTGACCCCATGGACTGTAGCCCACCAGGCTCCTCTGTCCATGGGATTCTCCAGGCAAGAACACTGGCGTGGGTTGCCATGCCCTTCTCCAGTGGACCTTCCTGACCCAGGGAATAAAACTAGGTCTCCCGCATTGCAGGCAGATTCTTGACCATCTCAGCCATAATAAGGGGAAGAAATAGGTAAATATCTCAACACACCAAACCAAAGGTACTAAAGACAGAAATAAGAAGGATAGCTTAACAACAGGAAAGAACAACCCCAGAACACCTAAGCTGATATGTTTTGATGTGTGACCCTCAAGTGTGTATTTGTGTGTAAAGATTACAAAAGAGACTACAAAGAATCAATGACTTTGAAAAGAACCAGAAAAAGTCGATTTTGTAAAGCCAAATGCAATTTAGAACTTTAACAGAGATCTGACTTTTAGACTTTTGCCTAAAGTGAAAAAAAAAAAAATAAGGATTTTATATTCCCTTTGACTTGTTCTACTTAAAACTTTTGGAAATCTTTAAAAGCACTTTTAGAATGAGGTTGTTGTGCCCTGGTCATGTGCAGGGCCCAATGCTGGCATCTTCAACTGAAATATAAGTGGCACCAAAAACAGCACTAAATCAAATTCTGATGCTTTATTTTTACATAATGATTCAGTACAAATTATTTTATTTCCTTTGTGATTTTTCTTTGACCCATGGATTTTAAGACATATGTAGCTAACTCGCCATTAAGGAATGCATAAAAAAGGGTTAATATGGTGGTCTGAGACCACCATCCGTAGAAAGGTCTGTGAGGTTGGTCCTTGGCTCCCACCTGTACACTTGGATTTTTCTCACCATTTGATAACAGAAAGAGGGACTCTTTGTACCAAAATTATTTATACAAATAGTGTTTCTCGTGATGAACACCAGCTTCCTTTTGGGGAATCCAGAATTTTGATCCATGCTAAGCACAGGGTGGCTATATGCCTGAGCCCCAGTAAAAACCCTGAACACCTAGGTTCAGGCAAAGTTCCCTGGGAGACAACACTTCACGAGTCTCATAATCATTTGCTGCTGGAGTGATTGCTTCCTGTGTGGCTCCACTAGAAGAGGACTCTTCGGAGATGGCACTTGTCTTTCTCCAGATTTCTTCCACACCCCCCTTTCCTGTGCCAATTTTGTTCTGTTTCCTTTACTCCACTCTGTCCAGGCACCTGTTAAGCCTTACAGATAAACTTTTCATCTCTGTTATCACATTTTTATTTCAACATTCCCATTTTTAAACACAATTTTCATTTATGTGCTAAAAGTCCCTTTTCACACACATTATCCACCTTTTCTACCACATCTTGACCCATGATTTTCCAGTTATTTAATTTTTTATTGGTATATAGTTGCTTTACAATGTCATGCTAATTTCTGCTGTACAACAAAGTGGATCAGTCACTCGTATACATAAATCTCCTCTTCCTTGGATTTCCTTCCCATTTAGGTCACAGAGCATTAAGTAGAGTTCCCCATCGTATACAGTCAGTGCTCTTTAGCCTTCTGTTTTTACATGGTATGTATAGTTTCTATTTTATACCTAGTCTGTAGTATATATATAGGCTTCCCAGGTAGCGCTAGTGGTAAAGAACCTGCCTGCCAGTCCAGGAGACATAAAAGACACAGGTTCGATCCCTGGGTCAGGAAGATCCCCTGGAGGAGGGCATGGCAACCCACTCCAGCATTCTCGCCTAGAGAATCCCCATGGACAGAGGAGCCTGGAGGGCTACAGTTCATAGGATTGCAAAGAGTCAGACACCGCTGAAGCAACTTAACACACACGCATGCACACAGTGTATACATGCCAATCCCAATCTCCCAATTCATTGCACCTCACTTTCCCTGCTTGGTATCCATGTATTTGTCTCTCTAGTCCTGCTCTTCAAATAAATTCATCTGTACCACTTTTATAGATTCCACATCTAATGCATTAATATATGTTTTTCTCTTTCTGACTTACTCAACTCCACATAACATCTGTATTTTTTCAGGTATTGTAAAGTCCTTACTTTCTAGTTCCAACATTTGCACCATCTCTAGTTCCCCTTCTGTGATGACTCTGTTCTTGTCCAGGGGTTCAATCTCCGTTCCTTTTTGAGTGTCTCCTATTTTTTATTTCTTGGTATGCTAGCTATTTTGTGAAAAGAGCAGTTAAAATCGAAATAAAACCCAACGATGCTCAGAGAAGGGCCCACCTGTTCGGCCAGGCTTCCAGGGCACACCTGCACGCGGTGGGGGCTGCCTCACTCGAACCCCTAGTTTCCCAAGTCTAGTCTTGCATCTTTCCTTAGATTCTGCTCAACACCGGCCTCAAGCATTTTGAAGGTAGGATCAGGGTTTTCTTGGGATGAAGACACCTGCTCTGTGGTACCCCCTCATGCCAGTCCCAGCAAACTAACACAAATGGGAGCGAAGGTATCAAAGTGGTACCTTTGACCAGGTTGTCCAGCATCAAAAAGGCAGAGGGTGAACAAAGTTCCCACACTATTGCAGCAAAATCATAATGATCTTTATTTAAAATCAGAGTCCACAGCGAGAAGCCATCCCACGTGAGTATGTACATGCCTGATGCCCTGGGTTTTCCCATATCCCTCCATTCTCTCAGCTCCTGGATCATCACCAAAACCTGTGGGGAAAAAAAAAAAAGGTCCCAGTTAGTGGACTGTCAGCGCTGAACCCTGGCAAGCCAGGTGACATCTGTGGGCCCAGCAAGCTGAAGCGAGCTTTTATTCCTTCAATCATATTTATTGAGCCTGAGCTGTGTCACACACTCAACCCAGAACGAAATGATACAGGATAAGAGGAGAAGGTGGGGAACATCCCATTGCCTTCACATCAGGAGTGACTAGCCAAGCCCTGTAGTTGGTGCCTGAGAGGAGGAGGCAGGGGGAGCAGAAAGCAAGCACATGCCAGGCCCGGTCAGCGCAGGCTCTGCTCAGAGCCGGGGAAAGTGTCTGCAGCCCTGGGAGAGGCCTTAGAGTTCCTGTGTGTCTCTGTCTGAGGTCTGGACTGGGAGGCCTTCCCGGGCGGGACTCTCCACACTGGGCAGTTGAATCCCAACCTTTCAGTCACAAAACCTGGAACACCTACATTTTGAGCAGTCTGGTTAAAGGCCACCAGGGTCAGCATCAGATTCCCAGACCGTTCCCAAGACCTGCACAGTCAAAATCTGTTTAACAACCTTCCAGGTCAAACCAACCAACCAACCAAAAAAAACAAAAAACAAACCAAGAGCCCCAGGCTCCACACCTAGCTTTGAACTCAACAAGCTCTGTGAGCTTGGGAAATAACATCACTACTTAAAAATCTCTTCTTTACAAGCATGGGTAATATCTTTTCAAGGAGTTTTAAGAATTAAACAAGATAACACACACCCAGCACTTGGAGCCCCCAAGTTTCCAGGTGACCCAGTGACTAGGCTCAGTGTGTTAGTTGCTCAGTCATGTCTGACTCTTTGCGACCCCATGGACTATAGCCCGCCAGACTCCTCTGTTCACGGGATTCTCCAGACAAGAATCCTGGAGTGGGTTTCCATGCCCTCCTCCAGCGGATCCTCCCGACCCAGAGATCAAACCCACATCTCCCGTGTCTCCTGCATTGGCAGCTGGTTCTTTACCACCAGCACCACCTGGGAAGCCCTCTATCAGCAACAGTGACGACTAAATGTCCCTAAATGTTAGAAATGTCAAACGTTTAAATATGCTTACCAAACGTTCAGGAATAAAGTCCCAATGCTGCTAAGTTTTGGGGGACAATCCCTGAGAATACACAGGCTGAGGAAGGCCCTGGGGAAGAGGTGCCCCCAAGGCCACACACACCTTCCCATCCTGTTCCCTCCACCCCGTCTTCACGGGCCACTGTTTCTCTCCTTCCAGGTTACCCTTCACTCTCCACAGTTAGAACGATGATGAGGGAATGATGACCGAGTGCCAGTCACGTCCTCACTCTTGGGCTGTCATCCCAGAAACCCCTCACACAGCCCTGAGGGGGCAGGCGGTGGCACGGTCTCCGTTTACAGGGGAGCAACTGAGGAAAACGGAGGGAAGGGGTCTGCCAATCACACAAGCAGTCACATAGCTTGAACAGGGTGAGACCAGGAAAGGATGCTGGGCAGGCTCTACTCCAGACGCCTGAGGGGTGTGTGTATGTGCGCGTGCGTGCGCAGTATGTCTGTAGTGTGGTCTGAGTGGTGTCTACACTGTATATGGGCTGTGTGTGTGTGTAGTATGTCTGTAGTGTGGTGTGAGTGGTGTCTACACTGTATATAGGGTGTGTGTGTGTGTAGTATGTCTGTAGTGTGGTCTGAGTGGTGTCTACACTGTATATGGGCTGTGTGTGTGTAGTATGTCTGTAGTGTGGTGTGAGTGGTGTCTACACTGTATATAGGGTGTGTGTGTGTGTGTAGTATGTCTGTAGTGTGGTGTGAGTGGTGTCTACACTGTATATAGGGTGTGTGTGTGTGTGTAGTATGTCTGTAGTGTGGTGTGAGTGGTGTCTACACTGTATATAGGGTGTGTGTGTGTGTGTAGTATGTCTGTAGTGTGGTGTGAGTGGTGTCTACACTGTATATACGGTGTGTGTGTATAGTATGTCTGTAGTGTGGTGTGAGTGGTGTCTACACTGTATATGGGGTGTGCGTATGTGTAGTATGTCTGTAGTGTGGTGTGAGTGGTGTCTACAGTGTATATAGGGGTGTGTGTGTAGTATGTCTGTAGTGTGGTGTGAGGGGCGTATGCAGTGTATATAGGGCTGTGTGTATGTGTGTGTGGTATGTCTGCAGGGTGGTGTGAATGGGGTGTACAGTGTATATAGGGGTGTGTGTATGGAGAAGGAAATGGCAACCCACTCCAGTGTTCTTGCCTGGAGAATCCCAGGGACGGGGGAGCCTGGTGGGCTGCCGTCTATGGGGTCACAGAGAGTCGGACACGACTGAAGTGACTTAGCAGCAGCAGCAGCAGTGTGTGGTATATCTTCAGGGTGGTGTGAGTGGGGTGTACAGTGTGTATAGGGGTGTGTGGGTGTGTGTGGTATGTCTGCAGGGTGGTGTGAGTGGGGTGTACAGTGTTTATAGGGGTGTGTGTGTGTGGTATATCTGCAGGGTGGTGTGAGTGGGGTGTACAGTGTTTATAGGGGTGTGTGTGTGTGGTATATCTGCAGGGTGGTGTGAGTGGGGTGTACAGTGTTTATAGGGGTGTGTGTATGTGGTATATCTGCAGGGTGGTGTGAGTGGGGTGTACAGTGTTTATAGGGGTGTGTGTGTGTGGTATATCTGCAGGGTGGTGTGAGTGGGGTGTACAGTGTTTATAGGGGTGTGTGTGTGTGGTATATCTGCAGGGTGGTGTGAGTGGGGTGTACAGTGTATATAGGGCTGTGTGTGTGTGTGTGGTATATCTGCAGGGTGGTGTGAGTGGGTGTACAGTGTGTATAGGGCTGTGTGTGTGTGTGTGGTATATCTGCAGGGTGGTGTGAGTGGGGCGTACAGTGTGTATAGGGGTGTGTGTGTGTGTGTGGTATATCTGCAGGGTGGTGTGAGTGGGGTGTACAGTGTGTATAGGGGTGTGTGTGTGTGGTATATCTGCAGGGTGGTGTGAGTGGGGTATACAGGGTATATAGGGCTGTATGTGTGTGTGTGGTATGTCTGTAGTGTGGTGTGAGTGGTGTACACAGGGTATATAGGGCTCTGTGTGTGTGTGTGTGGTATGTCTGTAGTGTGGTGTGAGTGATGTATACAGTGTATATAGGGGTGTGTGTGTGTGGTATATCTGCAGGGTGGTGTGAGTGGGGTGTACAGTGTGTATAGGGGTGTGTGTGTGTGTGGTATATCTGCAGGGTGGTGTGAGTGGGGTGTACAGTGTGTATAGGGGTGTGTGTGTGTGCTATATCTGCAGGGTGGTGTGAGTGGGGTGTACAGGGTATATAGGGCTGTATGTGTGTGTGTGTGGTATGTCTGTAGTGTGGTGTGAGTGGTGTGTACAGGGTATATAGGGCTCTGTGTGTGTGTGTGTGTGTGGTATGTCTGTAGTGTGGTGTGAGTGATGTATACAGTGTATATAGGGGTGTGTGTGTGTGGTATATCTGCAGGGTGGTGTGAGTGGGGTGTACAGTGTGTATAGGGGTGTGTGTGTGTGTGGTATATCTGCAGGGTGGTGTGAGTGGTGTGTACAGTGTGTATAGGGGTGTGTGTGTGTGCTATATCTGCAGGGTGGTGTGAGTGGGGTATACAGGGTATATAGGGCTGTATGTGTGTGTGTGTCGTATGTCTGTAGTGTGGTGTGAGTGGTGTGTACAAGGTATATAGGGCTCTGTGTGTGTGTGTGTGTGTGTGTGGTATGTCTGTAGTGTGGTGTGAGTGATGTATACAGTGTATATAGGGGTGTGTGTGTGTGGTATATCTGCAGGGTGGTGTGAGTGGGTGTACAGTGTGTATAGGGGTGTGTGTGTAGTATGTCTGTAGTGTGGTGTATAGTGTGCATAGGGGTGTGTGTGTAGTATGTCTGTAGTGTGGTGTACAGTGTGTATAGGGGGGTGTGTGTGTGTGGTATGTCTGTAGTGTGGTGTGAGTGGGGTGTGCAGTGTATATAAGGGTGTGTGTGATGTGGTGTGTGTGGGTCTGTGCACACACACACACGTGTGTGTAGGGAAGATCCTGGGAGGGGTGAGGTGCAGGACGCTGTCCTTTGAGCAGCGCCCGCAGAGTGGCCCCCGGTCCAGCCCTGCAGAGCTTCCCCTTCTGGCCTCGCTCACAAAGGAGCCCTGGACCCCTGCAGCCCCTCAGGGGAAGGTGCGAAAGCAGCAGGAAGCCCGAGCAGGAGGGCAGTGGTGGGGAGGAGGCCACCTCTTGCACCCCAGGCCTTTCTGCCTTCAGCTCCTTCCTCGCCCCTCCGGGACCAGGTCCCGGCGCACCCGGACTGTGGGCGGGCCGGGCCCGATGTGCTCGCCGGGACGCAGCCTCCAGGACCTTCAGGGGTCCCTGACCGCCTGACCCCAGGGTGCTGAGGGGCTTCTCGGCCACAGGGTGAAGGGCCAGCAGCCGCGCGCTGTCCTCTGGCTGGCGGCTGACCTCCCCCGAGGAGTGGATTCTCTCCCATCATTTCCTGAGTGCGTCGACGGCCGGGCATCAGGTGGGAGATTATCTGCCTGCACAGGGGCGCGGGCGCTATCAGCGGGGGTAGGCTGGCTGCCCGGGCCCTCAGCCTGGCTGCCCCTGGAAGAGTCCTGCAGGCAGCGCCGCGGGTTCCACAGGGCAGAGAGGATCTTCTTGTATTCCCTGCGGAAGTTCTGGTTCAGGAGCCCGTAGACGATGGCATTCAGGCAGCTGTTGAAATAGGCCAGGAAGTAGCTAGAGATGAACAGCCCCTCTGGGACCCGGGGAGCCACTTCTTCGGGGTCAATGGCCACGGCGAGGCCGATGCAGTTCAGCGGCGCCCAGCAGATGGCGAAGATCACAAAGACCACGAACATGCTCAGAAAGCTCCGCATGCGCCCGGACCCCGGGCGCGGCCCGCTCTCCTCCTTGACCTTCCTGCGGGCACGCAGCACCAGCAGCCAGATGTGCAGGTAGCAGAAGCACACGACGGCCACGGGCAGCAGGAAGTGCACGAGCACCACGGCCGCCGTGTACCCGGCGCTGGCCGTCTGCGCGAAGGTGCACGAGTAGACGCGCGGGTCGTACTCCAGGGACCCCACGAAGAAGTTGGGCAGCAGGACCAGCAGGGTGAGCAGCCAGACGAGGCCGACGTAGAGCGCGGCGTGCCGGCGGCGGCAGAGGCGGTGGTAGGTCACGCTGCGGCAGACGTAGCAGTAGCGGTCGACGGCGATGGCGGTGATGTTGAAGACGGAGCCCACCACGCTCAGGCCCATCACGAAGGCGCTGGCCTTGCAGTGCGCCTCCCCCAGGGCCCAGCCATCGTGGAAGATGGCCACGAGGGTCAGCGGGTAGGGGTACAAGGCTACGGCCAGGTCAGCGAACGCCAGACTCACCAAGAACAGGTTACCTGGAGCAGGAAACAGGCAGAGTCAGGATGAGACCCCCGATCTCCATCCTCTCCAATATTATAGCCACTGACCCTCCCAGGGGGACTCTCCTAGGACACCGATGCGCCACCGCCACTAGGCATCTGGGGGGACCCTGCAGAGGCTGAGGTGACCACCTCAGGGGTCCAAAGCACCTGGCCGATGGAAAGGACCCAAAGGCACAGCGATCAGAAATGCCAGGCTGTGGTCTGATCCCAAGGGGGTTGGGAAAAGGGGACTCAGAGCCACTCAGCTGGGAGTGCCCCCAAGTCAGACCCTCAGGTAAAGCAGATTCTGTAACTCTAGCCACAGACAGATCCACAAAGTAGAGAAAGTCCTCCCTGTCCAGATACACATTGTCACCTCACCTCAGAGAAGACTCCTGGGGAAGCTGGAAGACTCACAAGCAGGCTTCTTAAAATGCCTATTTTAACCTCAGATGCTTGAGGTCACCTCACTCAGAAACAACTGAAAAGACATTTGTTAGTTTCCTGGGAGTTCTCAGGACCCAACTGTTCCTGAGTCCAGAGCTATGTTAGGATCTGAGAGAAAAGTGTTAGTCACTCAGTTGTGTCCGACTCTTTGCAACCCCACGGACTGTAGCCCTCCAGGCTCCTCTGTCCATGGAATTCTCCAGGCACGGATACTGGAGTGGGTTGCCAAGCCTGTTCCAGGGGATTTTCCTGACCCAGGAATCAAACCCAGGTCTCCTGCATTGCAGGCAGATTCTTTGCCATCTGAGCCACCAGAGAAGGGTCTGAGGGAAACAGGGTATAACTGAATAGAAAGGAGCTCATTTGGACATTTGGAAGTGCTTCCAGGCAGTGAGCTTCCCTGTCTCTTGAGATTTTCAAGTAAAGGTTGGATGGTGGAGGAAAACCCTGCCTGAGGGTAAACTGTGAGATTCCTTCCTGTTCTACTATCTCAGGAATCTGTTTAGTTAATGGGAGAAAATCCCCCTCAAATTCTTTCACGCTGGTACTAGAGACAAGAAATGCACATCTCAGGACCTGCTTGGGGTGTGGGGGAATCTCCTGCTTTTTCATTTAATTCTCAGCCTTGTTCTCTGTCTCCACTGGTAGATTTCAGTTTCTGATTCCACTGTGCATATATGCATGCTAAGTCGCCTCAGTCGTGTCCGACTCTGTGTGACCCCATGGACTGTAACCCACCAGGCTCCTCTGTCCATGGGATTCTCCAGGCACGAATACTGGAGTGGGTTGTCATGCCCTCAACCAGGGGTTCTTCCTGACTCGGGGATTGAACCAGTGTCTCTTATGTATCCCGCACCGGCAGGCAGGTTCTTTACCTCTAGCACCACTTGAGAAGCCCTTCTGACTACTACTTAGACCTTACTTGGTCTCAGAGAGCGAGGGATTACCTCTTTCAAATTTGTTGCCAGATGACTCAGGAATGATTATAGTTGATTTACAATATTGTATTAGTTTCAGGCATACAACATAGTGATTCAGTATTTTTATAGATTATACTCCATTTAAGGTTATTATGTCAGAGTTGGACTGTGAATAAAGCTGAGCACTGAAGAATTGATGCTTTTGAACTGTGGTGTTGGAGAAGACTCTTGAGAGTCCCTTGGACTGCAAGGAGATCCAACCAGTCCATTCTAAAGGAGATCAGTCCTGGGTGTTCATTGGAAGGACTGATGCTAAAGCTGAAACTCCAATCCTTGGCCACCTCATTGGAAGAGTTGACTCACTGGAAAAGACTCTGATGCTGGGAGGGATTGGGGGCATGAGGATAAGGGGACGACAGAGAATAAGATGGTTGGATGGCATCACCGACTCGATGGACATGAGTTTGAGTGAACTCCAGGAGTTGGTGACGGACAGGGAGGCCTGTTATGCTGCAGTCCATGGGGTCGCAAAGAGTTGGACACGACTGAGTGACTGAACTGAACTGAACTGATTGACAGTCTATTGAATCTGAGAAAACATTTGCAAATGGTATGTCCGATAAGGGGTTAATATCCAAAATGCAAATAGCTCATAAAAAATATCAAAGAAAAAAATAACCTCATCAAAAAATAAGCAGAAGACCTAAATAGATATTTTTTCAAGGAAGACACATAGACGGCCAACAGGCTTATGAGAAGATGCTCAGCATCAGTAATCATCAGAGAAATACAAATCAAAACCACAGTGAGACATCACCTGACACTGATCAGAATGGCTGTGACCCAAAAGAACACAATAATAAATGTGGGTGAGGATGTAGCAAAAAGGGAATAGAACCTTAATACACTGTTGTTGGGAATGTAAATTGATGCCGCCATTGTGGAACACAGTATAGAGACGCCTCAAAAAAAAAAAAAAAAAGAAAGAAATTAACTATTGTTCTGACATTTGGAAGAGGTCACTGGAAGCTGGAGTGACCTGGGGTAATCTCAGTGCTGTGACTTTTTAACTTGACCGAGTCAGTCCCTGAACTTCTTTTCTCTGTGAGTTGCTTCGTCGGATCCGTTCTTTATTTTTAGAGCCCTCTTTCCCTCTCCTCAGACATACATGGCATGGCTATTTCTGTGAAGAAAATCCCTTCTTTCCAACGTGGGGATGCTGGCCTCCGCAGGGCCCACGGCCTCCTGACAGGGTGGCAAAGGAGCTTCCGGCTCTTGCAATCACGGGTGGACAAAGGCACGAGCGGCTGGGAGCAGGTGCGGCTCAGCCCACTGTTTCTCAGGAGGCAAGTCAAGCTCTGCGGTGTTAACGTGGCCCAGCCCAGAATAATGCCCCAGAGGTGGCAAACAGCTTGTAAACAGTGCGTAGAACACATTCAGCTCCACGTGGAAAGTGATTCAATTACTCTTCCCCATTACTCCGGCTGTTCCTAAAAGGCTGAAATCAACCAGTTCCTGCTGTAGATCCATCTGCCCAGACATCCTATCGTCTCCAGACTTCCTTGACAATATTCCAAATTAGAGGAATAAAATTCTTGCCATGTTTCCCATCTGTAAGAAGCCAGGTCCTGTCTAGATGAGAGTCAAGGGGAGGCTGAACTCTCCATCCCCATTTTCCGCAGACAGGTGAGAAATCAAGCAGGACACACAGTGCTGCTCATCACCCCAGGCACAGGCCTCTAATGACCATTTATCTCCCAAGCCTTGGCATTACTTATTTCCATCAGCCTCCATCAGACAGGGCATATTAGTGGAGACAGACCTTCACAACAGGGTTTTGTATTAATATGGATGGAACTCCTCCCAGTATTCATACACAAAGCACATCCCTCCACATACACAGCCTCCACAGTCCCCTCCCTCTCAGCCTACTTTCCCTTTTTCAGGAAATCTAGTCCTCAGTGGGGATGTGTTAACCCAGGAGAGAGCCAGCAGATGTTGAGCTATCTGGTCTTTATCAGAATTCTGCCCTGTGCCCACTCTATTTTCTAAGAAGAATCTGTTGGTTTTAAATTTTCTCTGCTCTTTGAGCTAAAAGCAGCAATGCAGAAATAGATAGTCATGGACTCATTTGCTCAACAAATACTGCTGAGTATTTACTGGGTACTGGCTGTGACTGTGGGCTTCCTGGTGGCTCAGCCACATGCTCTGACTATGTTGGGGCTGAGGGTAGTGTGGGAAGCAAGAACGATCCATCTTCTCCTCTTACAAACCTCATGGCCTCATACAGGTGACAAGGAAATGAAAGTGAGATGTGATGGGACTCCCCTGGTGATCTAGTGGTCACCATGCAGAGCGGCCAGGTTTGATCCTGGTCAGGGAACTAGATTGTGCATGCTGTAAATAAAAAAATCCTGCATGCGGCAACTAATGACCCCACACGCCACGACAAAGGCCAGGCGTGCTGCAACTAAGGCCTGGCGCAGCCACATAAATGAATGAAATACATTTTCTAGTGAGATGCTGCGAGTATTATGATGGGGAAGTTAACACTATCATCTCTGTAATCCTTTCCAACAAGGTTAAACTTCCCGCGTCTGGCGGTCTTCCTCCATCGTTCACTTACCCAAACGTGTGCTGTGTCCACTGAGCACCTATCATGCTTGGGTATGGCACAGTGATGGCTGAAAGACATGCCCCTGCCATTGAGATGCCCACAGTGGTGTTGGGGAAAGAGACACAGAAACTGCCTTTTTGTGTAGGGAGAGCTGGGCAGGAGACCAGCATGAGGGGGTGAGAACACTGGGGAAGAGTTGAGTTATCCTGGGCTGAGAGCAGTGGGCGGTGGGGTGGGGATAGGGCTGGTCAAGCACGACCAGCCAAGGGATCAGCCAAAAATCACAAAGGCCCTTCTTTCAGGCCTGCCTCCATCCCAGGATGGCTATTTACCTCAAATGGGATTTTACATGGGAAAGGATTTAAGAAATAATAATAATCTTCAAACAAATGTGAGGTATTTTTATTAGTTATATTCAGGGATAGGCATTTGAAATAACTGAATTGGTAATTTATTAAAAATGAGACTTCTTCACAAATACTAAAGAAATGTCCTTTCATATTAACGTAAGCTCCTACTTGGGCTTCCCTGGTGGCTCAGTGTTAAAGAACCCGCCTACCAGTGCAGGACACCCAGGTTTGATCCCTGGGCTGGGAAGACTCCCTCAAAGAGGGCATGGCAACCCACTCTAGTATTCTTGCCTGGGAAAATCCGATGGACAAAGGAGCCTGGCAGGCTACAGTCCACGGGGTCAAAAAAAAAGTCAGATACAACTTAGCGACTGAACAACAAACAGAGCTCCTAATTAATCCCCAAATTCTTTGAGGGTGGACATTGTTTTCTTCCAAAATCACATTATTTATGAAAATGTGGGTAAATCATACAAGGGCTCAGTTGAAATCTAACATAATTTTAACTTACACTTAGCAAGCAAATAGTGTATGCAAAAATAAGATGAGATATTTTAACCACTTAGAATATATTTAAAAGCACAAGAATCAACTTAAATAAGTAACTAAAATGCTTATTGCTTTGCTGTGCTCAGTCAGACAGTCGTGTCTGACTCTGTGTGACCCCACGGACTGTAGCCCACCAGCCTCCTCTGTCCATGGAATTCTCCAAGCAAGAACACTGGAGTGGGTTGCCATTTCCTTCTTCAGGGGATCTTCCTAACCCAGGGATCAGGATCAAACCTGCATCTCCTGCTTGGGAGGTGGATTCTTTACCACTCAGCCACCTGGGAAGTTCTATAAGATGCTTACCACAAAATCTTATACCATAATCATAAAAGCATTGCTTGGAAACTCTTATGGAAGCATTTTATTACTTTAATTACACTTCGTTCTAACAAGAAGGCTTCCCTGGTGACTCGGATGGTAAAGAATCTGCCTACGATGTGGGAGACCCGGGTTCAACCCCTGAGTTGGAAAGATCCTCTGGAGAAGGGAATGGCAACCCACTCCAGTACTCTTGCCTGGAGAATCCCATGGACAGAGGAGTCTGGTGGGCTACGGTCCATGGGGTCACAAAGAGTCAGATGTGACAGAGCCACTAACACACAAAACAATAAGAAAACAATTGGCATGCACCTTACTGTTTATAACATGCGTTCACACTACCTGACTCAATTGTGTTTCACAGGAATCCTTTCAGGCTGATTGTATGATGGATCAGCTGATTCCATTTTACAGATCAAGACATTAGCACCCAGAATACGTGAACAGAGAAAGAGGGGAGGAAAAAACAACAAGAAGAGACACAAGAGGAAATCAGGAGAAAGAAATGTCAAAGGGATTAAGGGTGTAGAGGTTTAGGTCATCACGAGTCTGAGAAAATGCAAAACAGTGCCCTCTCACCTGCCAGCTAGGAGACCAGCAGGGATGTGAGCGAGGGCGAGCCTGCTGAGTGCTGGAGGGAAGCCACCCTCCTGATGTGCTTTCCCTTCAAAAGAAGGAGAGGAATGAACTGGTGCTTGGAAAGGGCTATCCTTTGAGAGACTGCGGAAGACTTTTTTCTTTTTTAAATGAGAGAGGCTTCTATTCTATCTGACACATAATAAGCACACAGTAGTGTTTCTTTTTATTTACAATGATGCGCTGATTTACAGCGTTGTGTTGATTTCTGCTGTACAGCAAAGTGATTGAGTTATACATGTATACACTTACTTTTCTTATATTCCTCTTCATTATGGCTTAATCGTAGGATACTGAGCATAGTTCTCTGTGCTATACAGGAAGGCCTTGTTGTTTATCCATTCTATATATAATAGTTTGCATCTGCTAAGCCTACATATAACAATCTTCAGTTCAGTTCAGTTCAGTCGCTCAGTCGTGTCTGACTCTTTGCGACCCCATGAATCACAGCACGCCAGGCCTCCCTGTCCATCACCAGCTCCCGGAGTTCACTCAAACTCATGTCCATCGAGTCGGTGATGCCATCCAGCCATCTCATTCTCCATTGTCCCCTTCTCCTCCTGCCCCCAATCCCTCCCAGCATCAGAGTCTTTTCCAGTGAGTCAACTCTTCCAATGAGGTGGCCAAAGTATTGGAGTTTCAGCTTTAGCATCAGTCCTTCCAATGAACACCCAGGACTGATCTCCTTTAGGATGGACTGGTTGGATCTCCTTGCAGTCCAAGGGACTCTCAAGAGTCTTCTCCAACACCACAGTTTGAAAGCATCAATTCTTCGGCGATCAGCTTTCTTCACAGTCCAACTCTCACATCCATACATGACCACTGGAAAAACCATAGCCTTGACTAGACAGACCTTTGTTGGCAAAGTAATGTCTCTGCTTTTTAATATTCTATCTAGGTTGGTCATAACTTTCCTTCCAAGGAGTAAGTGTCTTTTAATTTCCTGGCTGCAATCAGCATCCACAGTGATTTTGGAGCCCCCCAAAATAAAGTCTGACACTGTTTCCACTGTTTCTCCATCTATTTCCCATGAAGTGATAGGACCAGATGTCATGATCTTAGTTTTCTGAATGTTGAGCTTTAAGCCAACTTTTTCACTCTCCTCTTTCATTTTCATCAAGAAGCTTTTTGGTTCCTCTTCACTTTCTGCCATAAGGGTGGTGTCATCTGCATATCTGAGGTTATTGATACTTCTCCCAGCAATCTTGAGTCCAGCTTGTGCTTCTTCCAGCCCAGCGTTCCTCATGATGTACTCTGCATAGAAGTTAAATAAGCAGGGTGACAATAAACAGCCTTGACCCACTCCTTTTCCTATTTGGAACCAGTCTGTTGTTCCATGTCCAGTGCTAACTGTTGCTTCCTGACCTGCATACAGGTTTCTCAAGAGGCAGGTCAGGGGGTCTGGTATTCCCATCTGTTTCAGAATGTTCCACAGTTTATTGTGATCCACACAGTCAAAGACTTCGGCATAGTCAATAAAGCCAAATAGATGCTTTCTGGAACTCTCTTGCTTTTTCCATGATTCAGCAGATGTTGGCAATTTGATCTCTGGTTCCTCTGCCTTTTCTAAAACCTGTTGAACATCTGGAAGTTCACAGTTCACGTATTGCTGAAGTCTGGCTTGGAGAATGTTGAGCATGACTTTACTAGCGTGTGAGATGAGTGCAATTGTGTGGTTGTTTGAGCATTCTTTGGCATTGCTTTCTTTGGGATTGGGATGAAAACTGCCCTTTTCTAGTCCTGTGGCCACTGCTGAGTTTTCCGAATTTGCTGGCATATTGAGTGCAGCACTTTCACAGCATCATCTTTCAGGATTTGTAATAGCTCAACTGGAATTCCATCAGCTCCACCAGCTTTGTTTGTAGTGATGCTTTCTAAGGCCCACTTGACTTCACATTCCAGGATGTCTGGCTCTAGGTGAGTGATCACACCATCGTGATTATCTTGGTCGTGAAGATCTTTTTTGTATAGTTCTTCTGTGCATTCTTGCCTCCTCTTCTTAATATCTTCTGCTTCTGTTAGGTCCATACAAACTTCTGTATTTTATTGTGTCCATCTTTGCATGAAATGTTCCCTTGGTATCTCTAATTTTCTTGAAGAGATCTCTAGTCTTTCCCTTTCTATTGTTTTCCTCTATTTCTTTGCATTGATCGCTGAGGAAGGCTTTCTTATCTCTCCTTGCTATTCTTTGGAACTCTGTATTCAGATGCTTATATCTTTCCTTTTCTCCTTTGCTTTTCGCTTCTCTTCTTTTCACAGCTATTTTTAAGGCTTCCCTAGACAGCCATTTTGCTTTTTTGCATTTCTTTTCCATGGGCATAATCTTGACCCCTGTCTCCTGTACGATGTCATGAACTTCCATCCATAGTTCATCAGGCACTCTATCAGATCTAGTCCCTTAAATATATTTCTCCCTTCCACTGTAAGGAATTTGATTTAGGTCACATCTGAATGGTCTAGTGGTTTTCCTACTTTCTTCAATTTAAGTCTGAATTTGGCAATAAGGAGTTCATGATCTGAGCCACAGTCAGATCCTGGATTTGTTTTTGCTAACTGTATAGAGCTTCTCCATCTTTGGCTGCAAAGAATATAATCAATCTGATTTTGGTGTTGACCATCTGGTGATGTCCATGTGTAAAGTCTTCTCTTGTGTTGTTGGAAGAGGCTGTTTGCTATGACCAGTGCATTTTCTAGTTAATTGTAAATTGACTATATTCAAATAGTTGGAGAAGACTCTTGAGAGTCCTTTGGACTGAAAGGAGATCAAACCAGTCCATTCCAAAATAAACCAGTCCTGAATATTCATTGGAAGGACTGATGTTGAAGCTGAAACTCCAATACTTCGGCCACCTGATGTGAAGAGCTGACTTTGGAGAAGACCCTGATGCTGGGAAAGATTGAAGGCAGGAGGAGAAGGAGACGACAGAGCATGAGGTGGTTGGATGGCATCACCAATGGGATGGACATGGGTTTGAGCAAACTGTGGGAGATAGTGAAGGACAGAGAAGCCTGGAGTGTTGCAGTCCATGGGGGCACAAAGAGCCAGACACACCTTAGTGACTGAACAACAACAACACACACCGATAAAAATTTTAAAAACTCCCTAAGGAGCCACTGGGGTACAATTTTAGGGAGCCTGTTGGCCACACAGGAACAAAAGGGGTCAGTGCACTCTAGAGAAGGTGCCAGTCAGCTTTTGAGGACAAGAATGAGATGTACTCTGGGCTTTTAGTGCTCACGGCAATTCAGTTCCCTGAGATCCGTACTGATGGCGTGAGTGATGCTGAGTATACCTCACCTCATGAAGCAAAATTAATACCTTCTGTCTCACTGCTTTCTTGGTATTTTGTCCATTTCAATTTGTTTCAGCAGACCTAGATTAAGTTTCAGAAATGGAAAAAAAGTCTCTGCTCTCAATGATTTCACAGTCTGGTGGGGAGAGAAAAAACTCAGAGCAGTACTGCAAGGGACGTGCTGTGTGGGCTGGGCGGGGTCGTGGGGGGAGACAGTAACCACACCTTTTATGATATTAACTATAAGGCCAACAACCGGCAGGAGGGCTGAGGAAGGGGGTTGAGCTAGTGTCTTGGGAGAAGACAGTCTACCTCTATGTTGGCAACATTTTTTCCTAGTCAAATTTGATTTTGAGGTCTGCAAAAAGAAAGTGCAAGTGGCTCAGATGTGTCCAACTCTTTGTGACCCCATGGACTATAGAGTCCATGGAATTCTCCAGCCCAGAATACTGCAGTAGATAGCATTTTCCTTCTCCAGGGGATCTTCCCAACCCAGGGATCAAACCAGGGTCTCCTGCATTGCAGGCAAATTCTTTACCATCTGAGCCACTTGGGAAGCCCAAGAATACTGGAGAGAGTAGCCTATCCCTTCTCTAGCAGATCTTCCTGACCCAGGAATCGAACCTGGGTCTCTTGCATTGCAGGCAGATTCTTTACCAACTGAGCGACCAGGGAAGCCCTTGAGGTCTGCAGCTGGTGTGCAATTCTTACAGCCTGAAGGAGCCTCCATTTTTGGCTGAGCCTTACAGCATATGGGATCTTCCCTGACCAGGGATCGAACCCGAGCTCAGGGTTTTACACCACTTACCACCAGGGTAATAAGGGATTTGAGGGAGATATTCTCTAATCAAAAAGAGGCAGGGGAGCTTCCGGAGATGAAGAAAGAGCATCAGAGAACACAGGCTGGGAGGGAGTGATAGCAGCTCCTGTCTCTGTGAGCCGGAGCAGAGAGCCGGGGCTGTGACCCTGGGGAGTCCTGCCAGCCCTGCAGGCTTGTGCCAGGGGCGCTGGGGCTGGGCCCCATCCTGTAGATGCAAGAAGTGGTCCCTGGACGCAGGGGTGCATCTGGCCTTGGTGACAGGGAGGGTGGAGGGGCGGGGAAGGCTGCCTGGGGACCACGGACATGGCTTGTTTAGGGGATAAGAGTGTGAATTGGGGCATGTAGAGATACTATGAGACCAAAATCAGGAGGACTTGGGGAACGAAGGAACCAGTGATGACTCTCAGGGATCGGGTGTCTCGAAGTTGAAGAGAGGAAGGAGGTTCAAGAACTAGCATCAGATGAGCCGAGGGAATGGAAGGTCCCGGGAGGGAGCGGCCCCCAGCAGCACACAGCACAGGACATCTCCCAGGAAGGCAGACCCAGGGGGCTCAGGGAAATGGGGAGCAATGAGTGATTAATGGATATAAACCGTTTCAGTCAGCCGTCTGCTGAAAAGGAGAAAGGAGTCATCAAGTTAGGACACACAAGACCAAGGAAAGATTACTTTTTCTTTTAATCAAAGGATCCCCAGTGTGTGGGGGTGGGGAGAGGGGCTAAAGGGAAAGAGACAGAAATTGAAAACACAGCAGAGAGAAGGAACATGATGGAGGAAGGTTCTGTAAAAGCGGTATAGGAAAAGAGAAAATACAGGGGTGGATGTTGGCGAGGCCTGGACAGGGGACGGACGGCAGGGGTGGGCACAGGGAGAAGTCCCCAGGCACTCCAGGAGAGCCTGGGGTGCGGAGGGTCCCCAGGGAGCACACGCGGGGAAGCAGAGGCGCCGCCCGCGTCGCGCCATGCGTAAGGCTCCCAGAAACGCGGCAGGGAGCGAAACACACTCCTGGCCTTACGGTCTAAGTGCTAAGCCGCGCAGTGCTCTGCATCTGCTTCCCACCCTCCCTCGCTTCCCGTCTGCCTTGCTCTAGGGCCATCTCTGAGCAAGTTAGCCCAAGGCATGAGCACAGAAGTTGCAGACAATCTAACCATCCACACTGCTATGGAGCATCGCTGTTATTAACGACAAGAATCTGCCAGACAGAGAAATTGAGTTTATCACGGTCAAGTAGAGGATAATGACACCTGCTGAGAACGCGGCTGTGGCTTTAATGTGCGCTCCCTGCCTGAGATATTGGAAATATACATGTTCTCATTATTACAGCCCTATTTTCTTAATACCGATGAATTAAAGAACTAGACTCAGCTACTGAAAGGTCCAAGATAAATGTTTCTTAAAGTAACTCCAAACTCTTCAGTAAGAGGAAAAACTGAGGAATAGTAGTGAAAGTGAAAGTCGCTCAGTTGTGTCAACTCTTTTAAATTGTATATGAAAATTATATATATATATATGTGTGTGTGTGTGTGCATGTTAATTGCTCAGTGATGTCTGACTCTTTGTGATCCCATGGACTCTAACCTGCCAGGCTCCTTTGTCTATGGAATTCTGTAGGCAATAATACTGGAATGGGTGTCCTTTCCCTTTTCCAGGGGATGTTCCCAACTCAGGGATCAAACCCAGGTCTCCCACATTGCAGGTGAATTCTTTACCAGCTGAACTACCAGGGAAGCTGATGAGTAGTAGAAGGGGTGCTAACTATTCAAAGTGCTGTAGGTGTTGGGGCATCTTTTGAAATCTCAGTGTGCAAAATGATTTTTCATGACTATCATCAATAAAGCCAAGGGTCAAATAAAAACTGGTTAAGTGGCATGACTGGGGCAGGAAAATGTCAAAAATGGGAAGACCCCCTGAAAGGAATTGCTACCCACTCCAGTATTCTGGCCTGGAGAATTCCATGGACTGTATAGTCCGTGGGGTTGCAAAGAGTCAGACACGACTGAGTGACTGTCACTTTCACGCACAGATATGATATTGAATTCTTTTCTATGGTGCTGGGCTGTAGCAGATTCGCCAACACATAGGAAGGATGAACACAGGGCGTGCCAGTGTTTTAACATGCTCATTACCCACCCCCCAGCCATGCTCTCAAATCAATAAGGTCTCTGTGAACTTCACTAGGAGAGCGGAAGAGCCCAGCCCGCCTGTGGATGGAGGAGGGGAGAAGAAGCTTGCCTCCTTCAGGCAAAGGAAACAGCACCCCACCCAAGGGAGGAAGCCCACAAAGGCTCCTCTAAACACCTGGTTAATCTGGGAGAGAAGCCCTGCTTCCCTGGGCAGGAAATGAATCCTTGTGGCTGCTACAAAAGACAATATGATCAAAATGATTTTAACCTGCTCTTTCCTAATAGATAAGCCTCTATTCCAAGGACCCAACAATATTTTGAAAAAGTCATTGCAGATAATAAAAGTCACCACTACTGAAATGACAGAGTTAGAAAGCTTAACTTTTCCTTTCCTTCCAGTTTTATTGAGATGTAATTGAGACCCAGCACTGTATATTTAAGGAGCAAAGCAAGGTGATTTGGTTTACATATACCATGAAATGATTACCACAATAAGTTTAGTGAACATCCATCATCTCAAATAGATGCAAAAAGAAAGAGAAAAAAATTTCTTTGTGATGAGAACTCTTAGGATATACTCTCAACAATTTTCATATGACATACAGCAGTGTTATATTTATCATGCTGTACACTGCATCCCGAGTACTTATTTATCTTAGAAGTGGTCATCTGTGCCTTTGGACTGCCTTCATTCAGTTTCCTCTGCCCTCAACTCTTGCCTCTGGGTCTACAAATCTGACCTCTTTTGTTTGTTTTTGAAGTATAACTGACCTATAACAATGTTAGTTGCTAGTGTACAACACAGGGATTCAATACTTCTATACATTTCAAAATGATCCCTATAAATCTAGTTACCATCTGTCACCATACAATTACTTCAAATGTGGTTTCCAGTATTACAGATAGAAGCTCACGTTTTTATTTTGTTTGTTCTTTAGATAAAAAATCTTGGGAGTTACAGGGTCACATAAAGTGTTTATAACAATGTACTAGAAATAGCCTTTCTGAATGGTCTGCCTCCTTAGAAAAGCATGATTAAGTTATCTAATTGGCTTTCTGCTATCTTTTCATTTTAATTCACTCTAACATTTGAGTTGCCCCTAAGGCCCAAATAGGGAAACGACAAATGGACAAACGGGTCACTGATCTTCTCTGAAAGCTAGAATGGTCGGCATGCTCTGATGACCCTCGGGGTCAGAGTTCAGAGACTCACTCCCTCTGGTTTTGTTCCCCGACACACCTACATGTGAGAAAGTTGAAATAAGAGTGTATTGAAAGGCGGAAATAGTCCCAGGATAGCAACACTATTTTACCAAATTATTATTTTAATCTTCGTTTAGTCCTACGAATTCCCTGTCTTCATTAAAGACGGGGGTTCTTTGAAAACAATGCAGTTCCGACCAAGTAGAGGCTGTCAACGGCTGCCTTTGCACTCTTTTGTTTGTAACCAAGATGAGGAGCTAAGTATCGGGCCAAAACTCTCTAAAGCATTTCCACTAATTTACTCACTGTCTCAGTAATTATTCCCTAAGCACGTGCTGCGTGAACCGTAGTGCTTGGCCGGGGAGGGAGGTGTTGAAGATGAGATTCCTGTGGCCAGGTAGGGGCACCATCCAGACCCGCAAAAATTGGAGCGCCTTGGAGAGCTTTGACTTCCAGACGCTCGGATTTTCACAGCTCCCTGCTCTGCCAAAAAGTGCGCGAGAAAAACTTTACCCGATTCACGCCGGCACTAATGCGCCAAGTGCTTCCCAGTGCGTTTGCAAGAGCCACACGTCGGGGAAAGGCAGCAAACTCGACCAAATTTTGAATTCAAGACCAAACCCGGGGACTTGTTGACAGAAGGGAAGGCGGCGCGGGGAGCGGAGGACAGACTCGGCGGCCGACTGCGCGGTCAGGGTCAGACCAGAGACCCGGCGGCGGGCGGCGGCGGGCGCGGCGCTCACCTGCGTTCCGGAGCTTGCGGTTGCCAAGCACCGAGAGGATGACCAGGAGGTTGCCCACGATGTCCACGGCGGTGGTGACGACGAGCACCGCGGCCAGCGCGGGCGCCACCCAGGGAGGCCGGGGCGCCCCGGAGGGCCGCGCGCCGCCCGAGCCAGTCCAGCGGGGGCTCTCGGCCCGGCCGCCCGCCTCGCAGCAGTCGGCGGAGGAGCGGTTCTCCGGCATCCCTGACGCTCGGGCGCCGCGCCCTTCGCCGAGCACCCCGTCTCTCCGCAGGCGGGGCGCCCCTTCCCCTGCCCGGCCCCGCGCACCGGGGAGGCGGTCAGTGCGGAGAGACCTGGACGAGATGATTAATTAAGCGTGGGAAGGGAGCTGAAAAAAACGTAGGACTGAGAGGAGCATTTGGGGTGCAGGCGCTGCTGAAAGAAGCGCGCCTCCGCTTGGCTCGCTCGGGAGCAGGTGCGACAGCGCGCCGCCCGGAGCCCAGCACGTGCCCGGCCCGGTTCCAGCCTCAGCGCCTGAGCGCACCGCCCAAGAAGCTGGGTGTCCAGGGACAACCAGATTTTCAGACTGGAAAAGGCGCTGTTCGTCAGGACTTGCTGATTGGCTGTCAGAAGAGCACTGCCCCTCCAAAGAAATACATAACTCCAGGCGCTGCGGAGAGATCAGGCAGGCAGCTGCAGGAGAAAGAAGACTCTGTGCCGTTTATTTGCCGTTTACCTGAGAAGTATTGGCGATGCCTCTGCCCTGTCCTCTTTATAAAACCGCGACAATACTTATGAACATCTTTTTAAACATAATAATACTTAAAGAGATGTATGGTCAATAGTGGAGGTTATTATAAGGTGTTTGTGGAAGAGATTAGAACAAAAAGAGGAGAGCAGTATGATTATAGGAAAGAAGAAACGCAGATGCCCTTTATGTAAACTGAGCACTTAATCTTATAATAACAATTGCTCGTCCCTCTCCAAGGTAATTTTATGCCAGGCACGGTCTTACCCACTTTTTACATCACTAGAATCAAAACGACTGATAATCTATTTGGCAAAGAAGTAAAGTACCTGCTTTGATGAGAATGAAACATGGTATAGTCACTTGAAAGTGCTGTTTGGTAGTTTTTTATACAATTAGACATATTCCATTTTTTGACCAGCAATGAAATGAAGATGAAACATATGTCCACAAAAAGATCTGTGCAAGAATTGTCCAGAGCACGGTTCTTCATAGTAGCCCAGACCTGGAAACAGCCCAAAGGTCCCTCAAGAGAAGAATGGGTAAAACAATTGTGTTAATTGTCAGTGCGACTCGTCAGTAAAAGTTACTGATACACGACAACATGGGTTAATCTAAACGGTATTATATCGAGCAAAAGAAGCAAGATATAAAAGCATACATTCTTTATGATTCCAATTGTATGAGGTCCCAAAATAGGGAAATTCATCTACGGTGATAACTATCAGAACAATGGCTGCCCAGTGCGGGGTGAAGATTGACTGGAACAGATCATGGAATAAACTTCTGGGATGTTACTGGTATGTGTGTTACTAACGTACATTTTACTCTCCCACTCTGCACACACCAAAAAACAGAAACACAAGAAGAACGGAGGGAGGGACTCTAACGGTGTGATGATGCAGGAGAAGATGATAGTTAAAGCAATAAATGCCTTGAGAGGTGAGCGCATCTGAGCCCAAGGAAGGCAGATTATTGTTGGGAGAGAGGGGCTTTCCCTGCTACAGGGGAAATGAAGCATAAGCCAGTGCAAATTTGGATGCGTTTCTAGATCAGCATGAGATGCGGGAGTTCCTCTCTGGCTGCCATGTTCTCAGGGAGCTCCAGGCTACCTCATTAGCTGGGATTCAGGGTGAAAGAGTGTGGGAGACGATGGCAGGAGGCCTGACATGTCACTGCAGAAAACAGGAACTTTAAGAAAACACAGCAGGTGTGTCGGGAGACAGAAACCTCCGGGTGCAGCTTAAGAGGACGGCTCGAAATGAAGCTCGTCAGCCTTGTCGGAGGTTCTGTAGCAGCAACTGGGAGCTGCTCGGGGTGGACAAAGAGAAGGCAGAGTGAAGCTCACCCAGAATGTCAATTTGCCAGTGAGGAGCAGCACACAGAAGGAAGTTTGGGGGCATGATGGACCCCAGGAAGACCTTAAATGGGAGAGGATGAAAAACAAAGGGGGCTGGTGGTCATCAGAAAGGGGCGGGAGTCAGGGATGGGAGGAGGTGGATCTAAAGGGTTTCGGTGGGTGAATTTGAAAAACATAGTTTGTGATATTGGGAAAGTGACTTGCTTGACACTGAGGTTTCTGAGAATTGTGGATTCTATCGATGTGAGGGTTCTGAGAGTGACGATGGGGGTGGGTTGCTGGAGGAAGCTTGTTGAAACTGAGAAGGTCAAGGACTCGAGATGTCACAGGCTGAATATGATGGCGATGAGAGAAAAGGAAGCCCATGATTTTGTTGTGAATCCCCAATAAATGAGGAGTAGTGAGTGACAGGGGTGAGGGGAAGACACAGCTGGATGGCAGGAGTCTCCAGGGGCATGAAATAAACTAAGTTCTCTCTCTTTATTTTTTAATTGCTTATTTGCATGTTCCAGGTCTTAGTTTCAACACACGGGATCTTTGATCTTCATTGCGGTATGCGAACTCTTTAAGTTGCAGCATGCAGTATCTGTTTCCTGACCAAGGGAACTCTCTGCATTGGTAGTTGCAGTCTTAGCCACTGGACCACCAGGAAGTCCCCAGGGGCATTTTCATAGAAGGGACAGCCATGCTTTCCCTGTTCTTGCAAGTGCACATGTAACAAACAAAAAGTAACATTTCTCTGACTGTCAGTGGCCCCCGGAGCAATTAGTTAAGTATAACATGTGTCACTCCAGCTCAGAAACACTGCTGCTGCTAAGTCACTTCAGTCGTGTCCAACTCTGTGCGACCCCATGGACTGCAGCCTACCAGGCTCCTCCGTCAGTGGGATTTTCCAGGCAAGAGTACTGGAGTGGGTTGCCATTGTCTTCTCCTCAGAAACACTAATAACACACAATTGGTTGATTGTGTTTGAAACACAAGGTATTTGCCCAGGGTTGCCCTGTAGTGGGATCATGTACATATCCACAACAGATATCTCAAGACCTTTGGACATTAAGAATTGGGGTGCATGCATGCATGCAAAATCGCTTCAGTCATGTCCTACTCTTTGCAACCTTCTGGACAGTAGCCCACCAGGCTCCTCTGTCCATGGGATTCTCCAGGCGAGAATACTAGAGTGGGCTGCCATGCTCTCCTCTAGGGATCTTCTCAGTGGGGGAACTTGAAGCCTAAGATGGTCATGCTGTCTCCTGGCAAAACTGCCCAGGCCATGCCTTAAAAGGTCAGAAAAATTCTATAGCCACTTTGAAAGACAGTTTGCCTATTTCTTACAAAACTACAAAACATTCTTACCACATGATCCATCAGTTGCACTCCTTAGTTTTTCTCCAAAGTTGAAAACTTATCTCCACACAAAAACTTGAACATGGATGTTTATAGAAACTTTACTTATAATTTTCAAAAGTTGGAAACTACTTTCAATAGGTAAATGGGTGAAGTGTGGTACACTCATACAACGAAATATCGTTTAGCACTAAAAAGAAGTGAGATACAAAGTCATGAAAAGACAAGGAAGCATATTACTAGATGAAAGAAGCCAATCTGATAAAGCTATATATGCTTCTAAGTATATTCTAGAAAAGGCAAAACTATGGAAACAGTAAACAGAGCAGTGGTTGCCAGGGGTTAGGGGAGAAAGAGATGACGAGGCAGAGTACAGAGGACATCTAGGGCAGCGAGTCTACTCTGTGTGAGATAATGGTGGGCACACATCATTACATTTGTTCAAACCCATGGGACGCATGATACCAAGAGCAAGCTCGAATGCAAACGATGGACTTTGGGTGATTCATACATCTTCAAGCGAAACAGAATCCACCCAACTATCAACAAGGCAAACTAAACAAACCTAGGGGGAAAGTTATGATGATGGGGAGGCTGGAGTTATGACATCCAAGGTGATGGGGATTTCAGAGAGTATCACAAAGAATTGAGAAGACATTCTAGAAGAAGTAAGCTCAGACTGAGATACTGGACAAGAGAAGTGGCAGGAATTGGACTTTACAGTCATCTCAACTCTGGGCTTGATGCCACGTGTAGTGGAATCTGCTGAGGGGTTTGCAGACATCTGCATCCCGCCCCGCTTTTGCAGACTTCCCTTCCATTGCAGAGAGGATGTCTGCCTGGAGAGCAGTTCCCACGTTGATGACCAAGTGTGGAACGGCGGGGATTGCTGCTGGTGCCCCAGGCCAAGCCCTTTTAAAAGAAGAGGGTTCTTTCCCAAGAGGTGAGACTGATAGTGGCTGCCCACAGTGAGGAAAATTCAAACCCCGGAGACAGGAAGGGAGAGACACAGAGGAGAGAGTTCACCGTTCTTGGCTGGTTTCTTTAAAAAGTAAATTGACATTGTGAATGCCTGTGGAGGATCCTAGAGTTCCAAAAATGAGTGGAACTGGCCTTCTTCACACCAGCCCCCAAGTCCAAATGCAGATAGAAACATGCTCACAGAGGTCATCTTCCCACACCCCAACAATAATACCTCACACTCTGGATAATACTTGAAACCTTCCCAAATCGCTTTTACTCAGGCCATCTCGTACTTCCTTTCATCAGCTCTGTGAGGCCTGGGAGGCAGGCGTGATTGGTCCAGCTGGAAAAGAAAGGAACAGGCTCTCAAGACAAATAACACGCCAAGGTTTGTGGCTGATTAATGGCAAAGATGAGTCTGTAACCCAGCTGTCTGACAAAATTCAATTCTTTTATTGAATGCATAATGGCTTTTACTTTCCTAGTATGAAATACGTAAAGCATGTAATCAAAATTTCATCAGCTAAACAGTCTGCAACATGGTTGAAAGAACCACTTGCCCGTTTACTGATAGTGCAAGAAATAATCGTAGCAGCCACAACTAGTATTGAGTCCTTTCTATGTGCTAGGAAACATTTTAATCCTCATATCTCTGTGAGATGGATACGGTTACTGTGTCCTTTGAAGAAACTGAGATTCGTCTAGTGGATCTCGGAGCTAGGAAGATTCCAAACTCTGGCAGTTCGGCTCTTGCGTCAGGGAATGTTGAAACCTCTGGTTCTTGTCTGGTGGTCCAGTGGTAAAGAATTTGTCTGCCAGTGCCGGGGACATGGGTTGGATCCCTGGTCCAGGAAGATTCTATATGCCTAGAAGCAAGTAAGTCCATGCGCCGCAACTACCACAGAGCCAGCACTGTAGACCCCGCGCGCCCTAGAGCCTTGCTCTGCAGCAAGAGAACCCACTGCAATGAGAAACCCATGCACTGCATCTGGAGAGTAGCCCCTGCACTCTCAACTAGAGAAAGCCTGCATGCAGCAAGGAAGACCCAGCAGAGCGCAAATAAACAAATGTTTGCTGTTGTTTAGTTGCTAAGTTGTGTCCGACTCTTTTGGGACCCCGTGGACTGTAGCCTGCCAGGCAAGATTTCCCAGGCAAAAACACTGGAGTGGGTTGCCATCCTTCTCCAGTGTGTGAAAGTGAAGTCGCTCAGTCGTGTCCGATTCGTAGTGACCCCATGGACTGCAGCCCACCAGGCTCCTCTGTTCATGGGATTTTCCAGGTAAGAGTACTGGAGTGGGTTGCCATTGCCTTATCCCAGCCACCAGGGAAGCCCAATAAATAAATTTTTTAATCTTTAAAAATAAAATAAAACCTCTGGACACTTACCACCTCAAGAAAACGCAAGATTGACAATGTTGGGCATGTTGAAACCTGGAAGAAAAAGGTTGTGCATGTTTTGTAAAAGGGGGTTTTTATAAAGATTGCTTAGAGGGTATACCACAGCTTGGCATTGTGAAGCTGCCCTAATCTTTTCCTGAAGTGAAGAATAGTCTGGAAAGAGGGGTATTTTACAACAGAAGAGCAAAAACAAGACAAAACAACAACGACAACAGAAAACTCACATCTGGGCAGTCTTCCTCCTGTTACCCAGCACTGGCCCCGGGGCGGAGAGCAGCACAGTGACCCGGGGACCCAGCTGGGCCAGGGTTACCAGAAGGTGAATCCTCTCCGCTGCTGGTTGCATGATCTTTACCTTCTCTGACTTTTTCTTTCCCTCAGGGAAAACATCCGCTTGAGACTTAGTGTCATGGTGATTTCAGATTTGAATCAAATTAACAGTTCAAGCAGAAGGGGCTGACCCTTGCCTCGGAATCCAGCGAACTCCAGGTCAGTGTTTCTCTATGATTCTGCCCTGTCTGGAATGTGTTATTTAGTGTGTGGAATGAGTTATTTAGTGGGTTATTTGGGCTTCCCTGGTGCCTCAGATGGTAAAGAATTTGCCTGCAATGCGGGAGACCTAGGTTCAATCCCTGGGTTGGGAAGATCCCCTGGAGGAGGGAAAGGCTACCCATTCCAGTATTCTTGTCTGGGAAATCCCATGGACAGAGGAGTCTGGCAGGTTACAGTCCATGAGATCACAAAGAGTCAGACATGACTGAGCAACTAACATGCACACACACACACATGCACAAACACACACACACACACATAATTTATATATACAATTTAAATTGTTTAATTTTTTATTTATTGGAAAAAAATTTTATAGTTTACAGTTTACCAGAACAGTATATTTTCCTAGTAAAAATAAATTGAAGCAGAAAATCATAAGCAGAAAGATTCAAGTGAAAGTGTTACACTATGGCTGGGATACTTTTTATTTCTATGGAAGGAAATTTATTTTGGAATCTTAATGCTTTCTATTAAAACCTGGTGAAAGACTTCCCTGGTGATCCAGTGGTTAAGACATCAAGCTTCCAATGTAAGGGACACAGGTTCAATCCCTGGTGGGGAAGTTCCTCATGCCATGGGATGCAGTCAAAAAAATTCCCAAAAGTTATGAAAACTGGGGACAAGGGGACTCATTCACAGGGAAATCAGTCAAGGGACAAGCTATTAGGGAATTGAGGTCCCCAAGCTGTGAGGGAAGTATGGTCCAGGAGCCAATGTGGATTCCATCTCTGGGGACAGAGGGCTGGAGCCCCAGCTTGGGCAGGTATGTGGCCAGTGTCCTGTCTCTTGGGGGTATGGCTATTTTAGGAGAATACCCAGTGTCTCTGCAGAGGTGCTGTCGGCAGACCAGGCGTCTTCCCCAGAGGCTGGCTGTTAGCCCCGAGGGTCTCAGTGCTGTGCCTTTGCCTCCAAGGCCAGTGAGTGGGACACTCAGCCTGGGGCAGAATTGTATTGTTATTGCTCTTTAAATTGCATAAGTTTTTATTCAAATATATCCTTCTAGGTACATAGAAGTACAGGTCTCAGAAGAAAGTTTCCACCCCCTCCCAGTCCCTTTAAACATATTCAGAATACACATGCCAGCTGTCTCATGGATGCCTCCCCAAGCTTTCTCAGGCATCTGTATGCTACTTTGGACATTTCTGCTGCTTACTGTCTCTCCATTAATACTCACCAATTAATTCTGTTGGTTCCATGGGGACAGAATTTGAAACACCAGTGACTCATTCTAGGTTCTCTCTCTGACTGCTTAATGACAGCTATTTTTTTGTCCAACCAAGTTAACTTGCCAAGGCCTGGCCTGTCCCCAAACTAACATCCACAGCCAGCTGAAGCCTTCTTGAATTTATAGAGATTTGAGTCTGCTCTTGTGCTTGCAGAAGCAGCTCATAATGCATGGGAGCGACTATATCTTTGGTGAAAAAATCACCTATATCAGACAAGCCTGGTGGGTCATTAAAGAAGACATGGATGACGCGTGGAAAATTGGTTTGTTTGGAACTAATAGTGCTGTCATCACCCGCACTATTAGTCAGAGGGCAGACAACTGCCAGCCACCACTTGCTAACTTGATTCCCTGTGATCTGTTGTTGAGGACAGGGATGGTTTGATCCAGAAAGTGGCCTGTTGTAAGAGGAGATTGGATTCTTGATCCAGTGCCCAGGAGTATCGTGGGACTAAATGGGCACTTGACGGAAGTTCCTAAGAATTCACTGTCCACTGTTCACCCAGCACATGCCTATGTTGGTCCCCAACTCCACTCTTACACGCAGAATCCTCTGGCATGCAGGATGTACTTTCATCACTGTTGCTGTTCAGTTGCTAAGTTGTGTCTGACTCGTTTAATCTGTGGATTTCAGCATACCAGACTTCCCTGTTCTTCACTATCTCCCACAGTTTGCTCAATTCCTGTTCATTGAGTGGGAGATACCATCCGACCATCTCATCTGCTGTCGTCCCCTTCTCCTCCCACCTTCAATCTCTCCTAGCATGAGGATTTTTTCCAATGAGTTGGCTCTTTGCATGAGGTAGCCAAAGTATTGGAGCTTCAGCTTCAGCATCAGTCCTTCCAATGAATATTCAGGACTGATTTCCTTTAGCATGGACTGGGTGGATCTCCTCGCTGTCCGAGGGACTCTCAAGAGTCTTCTCCAGCATTGCACATTTGAAAACATCAGTTCTTCAGTGCTTAGCAAAATCAGGTTGACTTCTTGTGGGGTCAGTATCTACAGACTTCTCACTGTCACTGTTTATTCTTACACTTCTTCTTTTTCTTCTGAACCCACATCCCCTAGCTAGGGCTGCATCTAATGTTAATAGTCACTTACAGTAGCTGACTTTATTTTGGGGGGCTCCAAAATCACTGCGGATGCTGATTGCAGCCATAAAATTAAAAGACACTTGCTCCTTGCAAGAAAAGCCATGACAAACCTAGACAGCATATTAAAAAGTAGGGACATTACTTTGCCAACAAAGGTCCGTCTAGTCAAGGCTATGGTTTTTCCCGTGGTCATGTATGGATGTGAGAGTTGGACTGTAAAAAAAGCTGAGCACTGAAGAATTGATGCTTTTGAACTGTGGTGTTAGAGAAGACTCTTGAGAGTCCCTTGGACTGCAAGGAGATCCAACCAGTCCATCCTAAGGGAGATCAATCCTAGGTGTTCATTGGAGGGACTGATGTTGAAGCTGAAACTCCAAAACTTTGGCCACCTGATATGAAGAGCTGACTCATTGGAAAAGACCCTTATGCTGGGAAAGATTGAGGGCAGGAGGAGAAGGGGACAACAGAGGATGAGATGGTTGGATGGCATCACGGACTCAATGGACATGAGTTTGGGTGGACTCTGGGGGTTGGTGATGGACAGGGAGGCCTGGCGTGTGGTGGTTTGTGGAGTCGCAAAGAGTTGGACAGGACTGAGCGACTGAACCGAACTGAACTGAACTGAGCTTATTTAGATACTGTGTTAACACTTCCTAGGCACTGAAAGTGAAAGTGTTAGTTGCTTGGTTGTGTCCGACTCTTGGCAACCCTATTCCTCAGTTCAGTTCAGTTCAGTCGCTCAGTTGTGTCTGACTCTGCGACCCCATGAATCACAGCACACCAGGTCTCCCTGTCCATCACCAACTCCTGGAGTTCACTCAAACTCATATCTAGGCATTGCCAAACAACAGCTCTCTGAAGTGGATAAGTTTGCTGTTCATATTTTACAGAGGAGGAAACTGAAGCACAGACATTAACTCATTTTTCCCAGGCCTTAGAGCTAAGAACTGACAGGTCCAGGTGTGTCTGCTTCCAAAGCCTCTTGATCGTGACTGTCTTCCTGGTCAGAAAATACCTCTGAGATGCATGATGTGATAGCTAACCCTGGAGCCAGACCACTAGCTGTGTGACCCTGGACAAACTGTTTAACCTCTCTGTGCCTCAGTTTCCTTGAGTATAAAATATAAAAATCTAAAGTAGATAGAACGTAAAGTCTTAACACGCAGACCCAGAAATGTCATCACTTGACCCTGAGGTCCCGGAGGTCAGTTGGTCTGCCCAGGACTTAGTGGCCCGGCGGGGAGCCAGGCCAGCAGCAACTTCCAGACCTCTCCCCTCTCACCCTGTAAGCGTGCTGAGGCAGGTGGCCCACTCTGGTTGTGAAAGTGTCTTTGAGGGTCCCAGGTGGCTCAGCTGGTAAAGAATCTGACTGCAACGCAGGACACTGCCTGCAGGAGACCTGGGTTCAATTTCTGGGTCTGGAAGAACCCCTCTGGAGAAGGAAACGGCAATCCCCTCCGGTATTCTTTCCTGGAGAATCCCGTGGACGGAGGAGCCTGATGGGCTATAGTCCATGGGGCCGTAGAAAATCGGACACGACTGAGGATCTGCACCCACGTCCTCAGAATCCAACCTGGTAAGTGTCTTGCGTGTCAGGCACACACAGATGACTGACTCAATGGAACTAGCTGGCTGGCTCTGGCTCTGAATGTCCAGACCTGGATTCTATAGGCAGGAACAAGCAGAACCAGTGAAGTTAGAAATGCCCACTGCACACATGTAAATGTTTCTAAATTCCAAAGCCTGGAGTGATTATATCTGACCATCTGGTCTCTAAGGAAGTGATAGTGAGCATCTTACCTACAGTTCTTTGACACCCAGAGGGTGAGGGAGCAAGCTTGGAGACTTGACTGAAATAAAACTAACCCACTGTTTTTGATGGCTCAGTCACTCAGTCGTGTCTGACTCTTTGTGACCCCATGAACCACAGCACGCCAGGCCTCCCTGTCCATCACCAACTCCCAGAGTTTACCCAAATCCATGTCCATTGAGTCAGTGATGCCATCCAACCATCTCATCCTCTGTTGTCTCCTTCTCCTCCTGCCCTCAGTCTTTCCCTGCATCAGGGTCTTTTCCAGTGAGTCAGCTCTTTGCATCAGGTGGCCAAAGTATTAAAGTTTCAGCTTCACCATCAGTCCTTCCAGTGAACACCCAGGACTGATTTCCTTTAGGATGGACAGGTTGGATCTCCTTGCAGGCCCATGGCAAACATAAAATGGACACATAACCTCTGCATGAAGCCTCTGCTCACCCCTGCCATCCTCATGAGGCACCAGGCACTGTTTACCTCCTTTGCCCTCTGCCCTCATGTCTCCTCTTCTCAGTGGGCCTTCTTATTTGCTACACTAGCCAGTCCTAGAACCTAGATTCTTCATGACATTCCTCCATGGTCAGATCTCTCTTTCTGTTTTCAGATCTTGGGTTCTTCCCGTTCTTGGTTGAAAATGCAGGCAGCATGCCTCCGTCCCCTTTAGACGTTACTATTCTTTGTGGCACAGTCTGAGGTCACCCGGACTGGCTGTCTCCTCCTCTGAAAGAAAACACAAATATGGCTATGAACACAGTGAAAAGCACCATAGACTCGTTAAATCTTTTTTAAAGTGATTCATGTCTTTGATTTCTGGCTGCACTGGGTCTTCGCTGCTGCATGCGGGCTCGCTCTCGATGAGACGAGCCGGGGCTGCTCTCCAGGTGGGCTGCATGGCTTTTTGCCACAGTGGCTTCTCTCGCGGAGCATGGGCTCGAGATGTGGACTCAGGAGTTGTGGCACATGGGCTCAGTTGCCCCTTGGCACCTGGAATCTTCCCAGAGCAGGGATCAAACTCGTGTCCCCCCGCCACTGGCAGGCAGAGTCTTAACCACTGGCTGCCAGGGAAGTCCCATAGATTACTCTTTAATTGTCTTGGGCATGCAGGGGATTATATCCACACCATGCAGCAAAATATGTTAAGGCCCCTTTAAGCTGTGCCCTCTCTTTTCCTGAAGTTGTTTTCCTTCATCGACTGACTCTCTCTGTGGCTGCTTTCCGCCTTGGCCCAGCTTCTCTTCTCCTCTCCAGATCCTCTGGCCATAAGCTCATTCTTAAGCAGAGAAATGAAACCCTCTACTGACCTTACCTGTTGCCCTTATTAACAAAACAGCCTCTCCATGTCTGTCTTCCTGCCCGCTTTCATTCTCCAACTGGAGGAAGGGAGTTCATCCTCCTTCGGAAGGAGAAGGAAAGACATGGAAAAATGTCATCATAATGAGAAAGAGAAGAAGAAGTTGAACATACATCGCATAGCTGTTATGTCTCAGAGACTGTCATTTCTTCAGGGAATGAAACTAGTTTGGCTTGGCCACAGAATTATGGCTCTGAAGGTACTTTGTAAATATTTTAATTAGATGTCAATTGTTGGAAATAATAAGATCTCACACAAAAATACTGACATCTGGCTTCTCTTGACTGGAGACTTGTACTGCCTGGCCTGACTGTAGGCAGAACTTAACTGGGGCTGCCACCCTCACCTGCCCTAAAAGGGGCCTGCTTTCTACAGGGTCCCCTTCTTGGATCACAGCCTTGTTGTGGCGAAGAGGCTTTTGTAACTCGATGAAGCTGTGAGCCTTGCTGTGCCTGGCCACCCAGGACAGATGGGTCAGAGTGAAGGGTTCCGACTGGACTTGGTCCACTGGAGGAGGAGATGATCCCCAGCCCCGTGTTTTTGAAGCAAGAACCCCATGAACAGTATGAAAAGGCAAGAAGGCAGGACACCTGACGATGAGCCCTCCAGGTCAGAAAGTGTCCAAATATGCGGCTGGGAAGAGCAGAGGGTATGACTAATAGCTCCAGAAAGACATGAATTTGGGCAAACTCTGGGAGATAGCAGATGACAGGGGAGAGTTGGGTGCTGCACCCCATGGGGTTGCAAAGAGTCAGACATGACTTAGTGAGTGACAGCAACAACTTCTGTATATTCTGCACATCAAAGTCGAATCAGCTGCCATCCTTCATCTTGCTTGTACTTCTCCCTTATGGTCAGAGAATTAAATTCAGACACAGGTAGATAGAAGACCTTGTGTGCTGTGTGCTCCTGCCCTTACACACTGTTCACGAATCTCCCTGCCTAGTTCCCATAGGCACTTCAGTGTGCTGTGGTTTAGTTGTTAAGTGTCGTCCAGCTCTTTCGCAACCCCATGGACCATAACCCACCAAGCTCCTCTGTTTATGGGATTCTTCAGGCAAGAATACTGGAGTGGGTAGCCATTTCCTTCTCTAGGGAATCTTCCTGACCCAGGGTTTGAACCCAGGTTTCTTGCATTACAGGCAGATTCTTCACTGTCTGAGTCACCAGGGAAGTCAATGTGTGGCAGGCATTCCACAATTCCCAGTGAACTGAATGGCTAAATTAAAGCCGGCAGGAAGCCTTGCCTAATGTCTGGTCTCCTCCTTTACTGCTGCCGCTCAGGAGAGGTAGGCCCTCCTCAGTCCTTCAACAAAATGTTGAGTGCCCTCTTGAGCCAGTTAGTCCAAAATCTTCTGAAACATTCATAGCTATGCAAGCAGGAGAATATCTCAAAAATATCTTAGCAGCAGTGTATCAGTAGACCATGATAGAGAGTTTCCAGTTGCTAAGTTGTTATAAGCCAAGTCTAAGTTAGCTATAACTAGCTCACGGTTTTGTGGGCCAGCCAATTTAGTCCAGAAGCCATTTAATAATCGTTTAAACCACTCAGCTAAAAGCCCCTTTTCTCAAGGAGAATTGGCTGGCAGGGTGGGGGCAGGGAGAAGCAAAGAAGGCACTGAGAAAAACAACAAATGATATTATAGGATATTTGCCTGGATTTTTCAGTACACCCAATTGTACACTTTCAATAATGATAATTTATTATTGAATGAAATGGTTGGGTAGCATCCCTGACTCAATGGAGATGAGTTTGGGCAAACTCCAAGAGGTAGTAAAGGACAGGGAAGCCTGGTTTACTGCAGTCCATGGGGTCACAAAGAGTCAGACACGACTTAGCAACTAAACAACAACAACATTAATTGAATAGTCAAATGTGATCTAATACTTATGCCTTTATAAATTTTCATTGAAATAATTTTAAGCATTAGGGAGAAAATTCATTGTCACACCATCAGTCTAAATTTCCTATATAGTTAAAGATATATGATTTCTTTCCCAATAAAATTGATAGTTCTTGGGAAAAGCCAAAGAATCCTGAGGCTAAGGTGATGGGGTGATGTTAGGACGGGGGAAGTAAGGTATGTATTCCTCAAGTATCCTTGGGAAAATGTTGATTTTATTTCTTACTTGTGCTACCGCTCTCTCTAGTCTACTTCACCGTTATTTTATACGCCATTTGGCTCCCTCCTGGCTTCTAATGAACGCTCACCCTCTCCCTCATTAGATGAGAGCTGTTTGAGGAGCGAGTGTGCCTTCTGTTTCCTTCTTTAGCCTCCTTAGTTCCTCACATGGTACCCAACATGCAGTAAGCTGAAAAGTGCTTCTTGAACAAATGAAAATACCTTTTTTGCTGTTGTTCAATTGTAATCATCTCCGACTCTTTACCACCCCATGGACTGCAGCACTCCAGGCTTCCCTGTCCTTCACCATCTACCAGAGTTTGCTCAAATTCATATCCATTGAGTCAGTGATGCCATCCAATCATCTCATCCTCTGTCGTCCCCTTCTCCTCATGCCTTCAATATTTCCCAGCATCAGGGTCTTTCCCAATGAGTTGGCCCTTCGCATCAGGTGGCCAAAGTGTTGGAGTTTCAGCTTCAGCATCAGTCCCTCCAATGAGTATTCAAGACTGATTTCCTTTAGAATGGACTGGATGGATCTCCTTGCAGTCCAAGGGACTCTCAAGAGTCTTCTCCAACACCACATTTCAAAAGCATCAATTCTTCGGTGCTCAGCTTTCCTTATAGTCCAACTCTCACATCTATACATGACTACTGGAAAAACCATAGCTTTGAGTATATGGACCTTTGTAGGCAAAATAATGTCTCTGCTTTTTAATACATTGTCTAGGTTTGTTATAACTTTTCTTCCAAAGAACAAGTGTCTTAATTTCAGGGCTACGGTTATCATTTGCAGTGATTTTTTGGAGCCCAAGAAAATAAAGTCTCTCACTGCTTCCATTGTTTCCCCATCTATTTGCCATGAAGTGGTGGGACCAGATGCCATAATCTTAGTTTTTTGAATGTTGACCTTTAAGCCAGTTTTTCCACTCTCTTCTTTCACTTTCATAATACTTAGCATAAAAACTGAGAAACTCTCCTACTTTCATCACTGTCCCCTCTCACAGCTATGCCTCACTGCTCCCTCCTCAACATGGAGAGAGACTCTGAGTAGGCTGCAGACATTGGGAGTAAGAAGCCAGAACCAAACTCACCTCCAGTTTTTCCCACTTTTGAAGAAAGTGAGACATGGATGAGCATGATTCCATCATGACTGTGATGCTGGTGTGAACTGGGAGTATGGGTTCCCAGGAAGGGGTGGCCAGCTGGACACCAGGGCCCTCACTGCCGTGTGTCCACTGGTTAGGAGCAGCCCAGCTATTTCAATGTATATACACATGCATGCTCAGTCACTCAGTCATGTCTGACTCTGCAACCTCATGGACTGTAACCCGCCAATCTCCTCTGTCCATGGAATTTTTCTGGCAAGAATACTAGTGTGGATTGACATTTTCTCTTCCAAGGGATCACCCCAACCCAGGGATCGAACCCACTTCTCCTTCATCTCCTGCACTGCAGGCAAATTCTTTACTTCTGAGCCACCTGGGAAGACTAGCTATTTTAATGGATGCCATCAAATATCCCCATGCCTTCCTCAAACCAGTCCACTGGCACTTTATTCTTAATGCTTTAAAATGAAGTTACCACTGCCATCCCCAAACCTGCTGGTTCTCTTTCATCTCCTTGTAAGAAGACCTCCTATATGTATCCAATTATTTTCATTCACTGCCACCATCCTATAAGGTATTACTGAATTGAGAGATAAGTGCTGGGTAAAAGGAAAGATAGCTTTATTGAGGAAGCTGGCAATCTTGGGCTCAGATGGTAAAGAATCCGCCTGCAATGTGGGAGACCTGGTCGCGATTCCTGGGTTGGGCAGATCCTCTGGAGAAGGGAAATGCTATCCACTCTAGTATTGTGGCCTGGAGAATTCCATGGACTGTATAGTCCATGGGGTCGCAAAGACTCAGACATGACTGAGCGACTCTTGGGGGAAAAGGTAGACTCATGTCCCAAAGAACCTCACTTGAGTTGGCATGACCTGAAAGGCAGACAGTGTCTCTCTGTCTTAATAAAAGAGATTTTATCTCTAAAACAGGTCTCTGAAAAAGTTGTAAGAATTTTTTTACATGTCCCAAAGTGTCCTCACTTTCAAGTTTTGCTCAGAGATAATGTAGGGAAAGGGGAAAAGGACCACTTACTGAGGAGAGGGTTGAGGGGTATGTGATTGGCTCATGGACATTCTTCTGATAGATTGGTGGTGAGGTAACTGGGAGTCAACATTATCAACTCTCTGGTTCTAACTGGTCTGGGGTCTGCTGGCTTGTGGTCAGCATACAGTAAACGTTTTTCACTTGGTGAGAGTTTCCATATCTGCAAAACAGCTCAAAGGATATGACTCAGAATATTATCTTAAGTAACCAAAGGTCCTTGACTTTACTGAATGGTTAAACTATTATGATTTTCTCTTGCTTGACTATTTTCCTTTGTTTTTGCATTTTCTCCCTTCTCTGACTAAATTTATTCTTTGTCACTCGAGAAAGGCCTAGGAGGCTAAAGTCTTTCTGCAAGCAAGAGGGAAATAGAGGACATGGAGGCAGTCTGTGCAGGGGAAGCCCCATTGGGTCCTGCTTGGTGACACAAGGGTAGGATGACAACTGCAAGAGCCCTGATGAGTCAGCCTCTCTGCTCCTACCTTGCCTGCCTCCAACACTTTTCCCATACAGCAGACAAGGCTAGTTTTTAAAATGTAAATCAATTTCCCAGCTCAGAGCCCTCCAATGATTTTCTTTCACACTTGGAATAAACACTCCAGGCTCCTTCCTACGGTTGCAAGATTGGACCTCATTTGCTACCAGTGTCCCCTTCAGCCTCCTGGCCTCATGGTCTCTGCTCTGTCTGCAGCCTCTCTCTGTGAAACAATCCACTTTCACTCTGCCTTTGGTGGCTCCTTCCTGAGAAAGGAAGCACCACCACCACCCCAAGCCCATCACACCACCCTGCTTCATTTTCCTCCTGGCACTTAGGATTAACTGCAGTGATCTACTCCACTTACTTCTCTACTTGTTTATTATCTGCTTCCTCCATGTGGCAAAATATAAACAGCATGTGTGTGTGCTTAGTCGTTCAGTCATGTCCAACTCTTTGCGACCCCATGGACTATATTCCTGCCCAACTCCTCTGTCCATGGGGATTCTCCAGGCAGGAATACTGCAATCCTCCATGGGATCTTCCCAACCCAGGGACTGAACCCAGGTCTCCCGCATTGAGCCACCAGTATACAGATTCTCAAATACAATTCTTTTCTCTCCTTTGGTGAGAAGATCCCTAAAACTGTAGTTATATCCATAAGTTCTTTAATGATGAAATCAGCAACCTCAGAATAGTTCATTTTAGTAAGCAAAAAGATTAAAGAATTATTGCTCACTTTTAAAATGAATCACAATGGTATTGTGGTCATATATCTAAAAGGTCTTGATCTTTTAGAGATACATAAGAGATGCAGGTTTGATCCCTGGGTTGGAAAGATCCCTTGGAGAAGGGAAGGGCACCTCATTCCAGTATTCTTACCTGGAAAATTCCATGGACAGAGGAGCCTGGTGGGCTACCGTCCAAGGAGCCTCAAAGAGTCAGACACAGTTCAGCACACAAGTGATGAATTTGGGATAAGTTGATAATTATGAGTAATGCATGCATGGGTATTCATTATACTAGTTTTTCTATTTTTGTGTATGTTTAGAATTTTTCATAATAAAAAGTAGCAAAAGAAAAAAATTCTTACAACAATTTCAGAGACCTGTTTTAGAGATAAAATCTCTTTTATTAAGACAGAGAGACACTGTCTGCCTTTCAGGTCATGCCAGCTCAAGCTCGCCCTTGGATTGGGCTATGCCTATCTCATTTTAGCAGCTGGCAGAAATCCACAGTGCCTTTCCAGGATGTAAGCCTCTGCAAGAGAACTTATGTGGTGCTCCTGAAAGTACTCCGAGCCTCCAGACCCATGCCTGGGGAAAAACATGTACTCATTAAACACAATTAAACACAGAAAGTACCATTTTCAGACCATGTCATCCTTATCTTCCCAGTCACTCAGACTGCAACTTCCAGGTCGCCAGTGCCCTCCTGCTCTGCACCCCATCTCTCACAGGGGGCCCTCTACTCCAGGCCCAATGCAGTGTCCTTTGTTACTGCTCATGCCCACCGTTGGAACAACACAAACTGGGTTCTTTATTCTAGCCCTTCTCTTCCCTGGAGCACACTTTATTGATTCTTTTTAAATTAATTAATTTATTTTAATTGGAGGCTTATTACTTGACAATATTGTAGTGGTTTTTGCAATACATTGACATGAATCAGCCATGGGTGCACATGTGTTCCACGCCCTGAACCCCCCTCCCTCCCCATCCCATCCCTCTGGGTCATCCCAGTGCACCAGCCCTGAGCACCCTATCTCATGCATCGAACCTGGACTGGTGATCTGTTTCACATATGATAATGTACATGTTTCAATGTATTCTCTCAAATCATCCCACCCTCACTTTCTCCCACAGAGTCCAAAAGACTGTTCCTTACATCTGTGTCTCTTTTTCTGTCTCACATATAGGGTCAACGTTACCATCTTTCTAAATTCCATATATATACGTCAGTATACTGTACTGGTGTTTTTCTTTCTGGCTTACTTCACTCTGTATAATGGGCTCCAGTTTCATCTACCTCATTAGAACTGATTCAAATGCATTCTTTTTAATGGCTGAGTAATACTCCATTGTGTATATGTACCAAAGCTTTCTTATCCATTCACCTACAGATGGGCATCTAGGTTGCTTCCATGTCTTAGTTATTGTAAACAGTGCTGCAATGAATATTGGGGTACATGTGACTCTTTCAATTCTGGTTTCCTTAGTGTGTATGTCCAGCAGTGGAATTGCTGGGTTGTATGGAAGTTCTGACACTGTTTCCACTGTTTTTCCATCTATTTCCCATGAAGTGATGGGACCAGATGCCATGATCTTTGCTTTCTGAATGTTGAGCTTCAAGCCAACCTTTTCACTCTCCTCTTTCACTTTCATCAAGAGGCTTTTGAGTTCCTCTTCACTTTCTGCCATAAGGGTAGTGTCATCTGCATATCTGAGGTTATTGATATTTCTCCCAGCAGTCTTGATTCCAGCTTGTGCTTCTTCCAGCCCAGCATTCCTCATGATGTACTCTGCATATAAGTTAAATAAGCAAGGTGAACAATATACAGCCTTGACGTACTCCTTTTCCTATTTGGAACCAGTCTGCCATCCAGCCATCTCATTCTCTGTCATCCCCTTCTCCTCCCGCCCCCAACCTTTCCCAGCATCAGAGTCTTTTCCAGTGAGTCAACTCGTCACATGAGGTGGCCAAAGTATTGCAGTTTCAGCTTTAGCATCAGTCCTTCCAATGAACACCCAGGATTGATCTCCTTTAGAATGGACTGGTTGGATCTCCTTGCAGTACAAGGGACTCTCAAGAGTTCTCCAACACCACAGTTCAAAAGCATCAATTCTTCGGCGATCAGCTTTCTTCACAGTCCAACTCTCACATCCATACATGACCACGGGAAAAACCATAGCCTTGACTAGCCTCCTAGATGCTTACTAGGAGTAAGCGTCTTTTAATTTCATGGAGTGGAAACAGTGTCAGACTTTATTTTTGGGGGCTCCAAAATCACTGCAGATGCTGATTGCAGCCATGAAATTAAAAGACGCTTACTTCTTGGAAGGAAAGTGATGACCAACCTTGATAGTATATTAAAAAGCAGAGACATTACTTTGCCAACAAAGGTCCGTCTAGTCAGGCTATGGTTTTGTAGTATAGTCTGAAGTCAGGTAGGTTGATTCCTCTAGTTCCATTCTTCTTTCTCAAGATGGCTTTGGCTATTCCAGGTTTTTTGCATTTCCATACAAATTGTGAAATTATTATTTCTCTGAAAAATACCATTGGTAGCTTGATAGGGATTGCATTGAATCTACAGATTGCTTTGGGTAGTATACTCATTTTCACTGTATTAATTCTTCCAATCCATGAACACAGTTTATTTCTCCATCTATTTGTGTCCTCTTTGATTTCTTTCAACAGTGTTTTATAGTTTTCTATATATAGGTCTTTTGTTTCTTTAGGTAGACATATTCCTAAGTATTTTATTCTTTTTGTTGTAATGGTGAACGAAATTGTTTCCTTAATTTCTCTTTCTGTTTTCTCATTGCTAGTGTATAGGAATGCAAGGGATTTCTGTGTGCTAATTTTATATCCTGCAACTTTACTGTATTCAATGATTAGCTCTAGTAATTTTCTGGTGGTTTCTTTAGGATTTTCTATGTAGAGGATCATGTCATCTGCAAACAGTGAGAGTTTTGCTTCTTCTTTTCCAATCTGGATTCCTTTTATTTCTTTTTCTTCTCTGATTGCTGTGGCTAAAACTTCCAAAACTATGTTGAATAGTAGTGGTGAGAGTGGGCACCCTTGTCTTGTTCCTGACTTTGGGGGAAATGCTTTCAATATTTCCCCATTGCGGATAATGTTTGCTGTGGGTTTATCATATATGGCTTTTATTATGTTGAGGCATATTCCTTCTATTCCTGCTTTCTGGAGGGTTTTTATTATAAATGGGTGTTTAATTTTGTCAAAGGCTTTCTCTGCATCTATTGAGATAATCATATGGTTTTTATCTTTCAATTTGTTAATGTGGTGTATTACATTGATTGATTTGCTAATATTGAAGAATCCTTGCACCCCTGGGATAAAGCCCACTTGGTCATGATGTATGATCTTTAAAATATGTTGTTGGATTATGTTTGCTAAAATTTTTGTTAAGGATTTTTGTATCTACGTTCACCAGTGATATTGGCCTGTAGTTTTCTTTTTTTGTGGCATCTTTGTCTGGCTTTGGTATTAGGGTGATGGTGGCCTCATAGAATGAATTTGGAAGCTTACCTTCCTCTGCAATTTTGTGGAAGAGTTTGAGTAGGATAAGTGTTAGCTCTTCTCTAAATTTTGGTAGAATTCAGCTGTGAAGCCATCTGGTCCTCAGCTTTTGTTTGCTGGAAGATTTCTGATTACAGTTTTGATTTCCGTGCTTGTGATGGGTCTGTTAAGATTTTTTATTTCTTCTTGGTTCAGTTTTGGAAAGTTATATAGGAATTTGTCCATTTCTTCCAAGTTGTCCATTTTATTGGCATATAGTTGCTGATAGCAGTCTCTTATACAAAGAATGCTCAAACTACCACACAATTGCACTCATCTCACATGCTAGTAAAGTCATGCTCAACATTCTCCAAGCCAGGCTTCAGCAATATATGAACCGTGAACTCCCAGATGTTCAAGCAGGCTTTAGAAAAGGCAGAGGAACCAGAGATCAAATTGCCAACATCCGCTGGATCATGGAAAAAGCAAGAGAGTTCCAGAAGAGCATCTATTTCTGCTTCATTGACTATGCCAAAGCCTTTGACTGTGCGGATCACAATAAACTGTGGAAAATTCTGAAAGAGACGGGAATACCAGACCACCTGACCTGCCTCTTGAGAAACCTGTATGCAGGTCAGGAAGCAACAGTCAGAACTGTACATGGAACAACCGACTGGTTCCAAATAGGAAAAGGAGTGCGTCAAGGCTGTATATTGTCACCTTGCTTATTAAACTTATATGCAGAGTACATCATGAGGAACGCTGGGCTGGAAGAAGCACAAGCTGGAATCAAGATTGCTGGGAGAAATATCAGTAACCTCAGATATGCAGATGACACCACCCTTATGGCTGAAAGTGAAGAGGAACTCAAAAGCCTCTTGATGAAAGTGAAAGAGGAGAGTGAAAAGGTTGGCTTGAAGCTCAACATTCAGAAAACAAAGATCATGGCATCAGGTCCCATCAGTTCATGGGAAATAGATGGAGAAACAGTGGAAACAGTGTCAGACTTTATTTTTTTGGGCTCCAAAATCACTGCAGATGCTGATTGCAGCCATGAAATTAAAAGACGCTTACTCCTTGGAAGGAAAGTTATGACCAACCTTGATAGTATATTAAAAAGCAGAGACATTACTTTGCCAACCGAGGTCCATCTAGTCAAGGCTATGGTTTTTCCCGTGGTCATGTATGGATGTGAGAGTTGGACTGTGAAGAAAGCTGATCGCCGAAGAATTGATGCTTTTGAACTGTGGTGTTGGAGAAGACTCTTGAGAGTCCCTTGTACCGCAAGGAGATCCAACCAGTCCATTCTAAGGGAGATCGATCCTGGGTGTTCATTGGAGGGACTGATGCTGAAGCTGAAACTGCAATACTTTGCCCACCTCATGCGACAAGTTGACTCACTGGAAAAGACTCTGATGCTGGGAAAGGTTGGGGGCAGGAGGAGAAGGGGACTACCGAGAATGAGATGGCTGGATGGCATCACCGACTCTGTGGACATGAGTTTGAGTGAACTCCGGGAGTTGGTGATAGACAGGGAGGCCTGGCGTGCTGTGATTCATGGGGTCGCGGAGAGTCAGACATGACTGAGCGACTGAACTGAACTGAACTGAACTGAGCAGTCTCTTATGATCCTTTGTATTTCTGTTGTCTGTTGTGATTTCTCCATTTTCATTTCTAATTTTGTTGATTTGGTTCTTCTCCCTTTTTTTCTTGATGAGTCTGGCTAATGGTTTGTCTATTTTATTTATCTTCTCAAAGAACCAGCTTTTAGTTTTGTTGATTTTTGCTATGGTCTCCTTTGTTTCTTCTGCATTTATTTCTGCCCTAATTTTTATGATCTCTTTCCTTCTATTAACCTGGGGTTTTTCATTTTTTCCTTTTCTAGTTGCTTTAGGTGTAGAGTTAAGTTATTTATTTGATTTTTCTCCTGTTTCTTGAGGTAAGCTTGTATTGCTATGAACCATCCCCTTAGCACTTGCTTTTACCAAGTCCTATAGGTTTGGGGTTGTTGTGTTTTCATTTTCATTAGTTTCTATGCATACTTTGATTTCTTCTGTGATTTGTTGGTTATTCAGAAGTGTGTTGTTTAGCCTCCATATGCTTGTATTTTTAATAATTATTTTTTCTCTAGTTGCCATCTAATTTTACCGCATTTTCATCAGAAAAGATGCTTGGAATGATTCAATTTTTTTGAATTTACCAAGGCTAGATTTATGGCCCAGCATGTGATCTATCCTAAAGAATATCCGTGTGCACTTGAGAAAAAGGTGAAATTCATTGTTTTGGGGTGAAATGTCCTATAGATATCAATTAGGTCTAACTGGTCCATTGTATCATTTAAAGTTTGTGCTTCCTTGCTAATTTTCTGTTTAGTTGATCTATCCATAGGTGTGAGTGGGGTATTAAAGTCTCCCACTATTATTGTGTTACTCTTTCATACTTGTTAGCATTTGCCTTACATATTGTGGTGGAGCACACTTTAAATATCAGAAAGTTCTTTCAGAAGCAAGTTGAAAAATCTACTTGGAAAGAGTCAGTGATTCCCCATTCTGGCCCCTTATTAGTAAAAGCATATCTATATTTTCATAATGTGAAACAAGCATCGACAGGAGAATGTTGGATCCCACCAAAAAACGATACCCCACATGCAAGGGCAAAGGAGAAGCCCCAGCAAGACAGCAGGAGGGGTGAAACTGCATTTAGAATCAAACCCCTCACCCACCAGAGGCGCTGGTGAAATTGCCTTTAGAATCAAACCCCACACCCACCAGAGGGGCTGGTGAAATTGCCTTTAGAATCAAACCCCATACCCAGCGGTGGCGCTAGGAGGGCACAAACAAACCCTGTCCACACAGGCTGAGCCAGAGCTGTGTCTGCGTGTCTCCTGAGGATGTGCGGGTCAGCAGTGGACTGCCACAGGGGCTCTGTGTGCAGCAGACCTGGGTCATACAGCCTGTGGCATAAGCCTTCTTGGAGGAGGTCGCCATTAACCCACCATAGAGCCACCAGAACTTACACAGGACTGGAAACAGACTCTCGGAGGGCACAAACAAAAGCTTGTGTGCACCAGGATCCAGGAGAAAGGAGAAGTGACCCCACAAGAGACTGAGCCAGATTTGCCCGGGAGTGTCCAGAAATCTCCCATGGAGGTGTGGGTTGGCGGTGGCCGGCTGTAGGGTTGGGGGCACTCTGTGCAGCAATGCCTGCTTGGGACCTTTTGAAGGAGGTGGCCATTATCTTCATTACCTCCACCATAGTTTGGCCTCAGATCAAACAACAGGGAGGGAACACAGCCCCACCCATCAACAGAAAATTGAACTAAAGATTTACTGAGCATGACCCTACCCCTTGGAACAAGGCCCAGTTGCCCCCTCAGTCAGTCTCTCCCATCAGGAAGGTTCCATAAGCTGCTTATCCTTCTCCATCAGAGGGCGGACAGACTGAAAACCACAATCACAGAAAACTAACCAATCTGATCACATGGGCCACAGCCTTGTCTAACTCAATGAAACTATCAGCCATGCTGCGTAGGGCCACTCAAGATGGATGGGTCATGGTGGAGAGTTTTGACAAAACGTGGACCACTGGAGAAGGGAATGGTAAACCACTTCAGTATTCTTGTCTTGAGAACCCCATGAACAGTATGAAAAGGCAAAAAGATACAACACCAAAAGAGGAACTCTCCAGGTCAGTAGGTGTCCAATATGCTACTGAAGATAAGTGGAGAAATAACTCCAGAAAGAATGAAGAGATGGAGCCAAAGCAAAAACAACATTGACATTTAAGGAATCAGTGAACTAAAATGGATTGGAATGGGTGAATTTAACTCAGATGACCATTATATCTACTACTATGGGCAAGAATCCCTTAGAAGAAGTTGAGTAGCTATCATAGTCAACAAAAGAGTCCAAAATCCAGTACGTGGATGCAATCTTAAAAACAACAGAATGATCTCTGTTTGTTTCCAAGGCAAACCATTCAATATCATGGTAATCCAAGTCTATGCCCCGACCAGTAATGCTGAAGAAGCTGAAGTTGAATGGTTCTATGAAGACCTACAAGACGTTCTAGAACTAACAGCCAAAAAAGATATCCTTTTCATTATAGGGAACTGGAATATGAAAGTAAGAAGCCAAGAGATACCTGGAGTAACAGGCAAACTTGGTCTTGGAGTACAAGATGAAGCAGGTCAAAGGCTAACAGAATTTTGCCAAGAGAGTGTACTGGTCATAGTAAACACCCTCTTCCAACAACATAAGAGAAGACTCTACACATGGACATCACCAGATGGTCAAATCCTAAATCAGATTGATTACATTCATTGCAGCCAAAGATGGAGAAGCCCTATACAGTCAGCAAAAACAAGACTGAGGCCTGACTGTGGCTCAGATCATGAACTCCTTATTACTAGATTCAGACTGAAATTGAAGAAAGGAGGGAAAACCACTAGACCATTCAGATATGACTTAAATCAAATCCCTTACGATTATACAGTGGAAGTGACAAATAGATTCAAGGGATTAGATTGGATAGACGGAGTGCCAGAAGAACTATGGATGTAGGTTCATGACATTGTACAGGAGGCAGTGATCAAGACCATCCCCAAGAAAAAGAAATGCAAAAAGGCAAAATGGTTGTCTGAGGAGGCCTTACAAATAGTTGAGAAGAGAAGTGAAAGACAAAGGAGTAAAGGAAATATATACCCATTTGAGTGCAGAGTTCCAAAGAATAGCAAGGTGAAGTAAGAAAGACTACCTCAATGATCAATGCAAAGAAATAGAGGAAACAATAGAATGGGAAAGGATCTCTTCAAGAAAATTCCAGATACCAAGGGAACATTTCATGCAAAGATGGGCTCGATAAAGGACAGAAATGGTATGGCCCTAACAGAAGCAGAAGATATTAAGAAGAGGTGGCAAGAATACACAGAAGAACTACACAAAAAAGATCTTCACGACCCAGATAATTATGATGGTGTGATCACTAGCCTAGAGCAAGACATTCTGGAATGTCAAGTCAAGTGGGCCTTAGGAAGCATCACTACGAACAAAGCTAGTAGAGGTGATGAAATTCCAGTGGAGCTATTTCAAACCCTAAAAGACGATGCTGTGAAAGTGCTGCACTCAATACCCAGCACATTTGGAAAACTCAATAGAGGCTACAGGAATGGAAAAGGTCAGTTTTTATTCCAATCCCAAAGAAAGGCAATGCCAAAGAATGCCCAAACTACCACATAATTGCACTTATTTTACATGCTAGCAAAGTAATGCTCAAAATTCTCCAAGCTAGGTTTCAACAGTACATGAACTGTGAACTTCCAGATGTTCAAGCTGGATTTAGAAGAGGTAGAGGAACCAGAGATTAAATTGCCAACATCTGTTGGATCATCAAAAAAGCAATATTCCAGAAAAATATCTACTTATGCTTTATTGACTACTCTAAACCTAGTATGCAGGTCAGGAAGCAATAGTTAGAACTGGACATGGAACAACAGACTGGTTCCAAATAGGAAAAGGAGTACGTCAAGGTTGTATATTGTCACCCTGCTTATTTAACTTATATGCAGAGTACATCATGAGGAATGCTGGGCTGGAAGAAGCACAAGCTGGAATCAAGATTGCTGGGAGAAATATCAATAACCTCAGATATGCAGATGACACCACCCTTATGGCAGAAAGTGAAGAGGAACTCAAAGGCCTATTGATGAAAGTGAAAGAGAAGAGTGAAAAGGTTGGCTTGAAGCTTAACATTCAGAAAACGAAGATCATGGCATCTGGTCCCATCACTTCTTGGGAAATAGATGGGGAAACAGTCGAAACAGTGTCAGACTTTATTTTTTTGGGCTCCAAAATCACTGCGGATGCTGATTGCAGCCATGAAATTAAAAGACGCTTACTCCTTGGAAGGAAAGTTATGACCAGCCTAGATAGCATATTAAAAAGCAGAGACATTACTTTGCCAACCAAGGTCCATCTAGTCAAGGCTATGGTTTTTCCCGTGGTCTTGTATGGATGTGAGAGTTGGACTGTGAAGAAAGCTGATTGCCGAAGAATTGATGCTTTTGAACTGTGGTGCTGGAGAAGACTCTTGAGAGTCCCTTGGACTGCAAGGAGATCCAACCAGTCCATTCTAGAGGAGATCAACCCTGGGTGTTGATTGGAAGGACTTATGCTAAAGCTGAAACTCCAATACTTTGGCCACATCATGCGACGAGTTGACTCACTGGAAAAGACTTCGATGCTGGGAGCGATTGGGGGTAGGAGGAGATGGGGACGACAGAGAATGAGGTGGCTGGATGGCATCACCGACTCGATGGACATGAGTTTGAGTGAACTCCGGGAGTTGGTGATGGACAGGGAGGCCTGGCGTGCTGTGGTTCATGGGGTCGTTAAGAGTCGGACACAACTGAGCTACTGAACTGAACTGAAAACCTTTGACTGTGTAGATCACATCAAACTGTGAAAAATATTTCAAGAGATGGGAATACCAGACCACCTGACCTGCCTCCTGAGAAACCTGTATGCAGATAGAAGGAACAGTTAGAACTGGACACGGAACAGTCTGGTTCCAAATAGGGAAAGGAGTATGTCAAGGTTGTATATGGTCACCCTGCTTATTTAACTTATATGCAGAGTACATCATGTGAAATGCCAGGCTGGATGAAGCACAAGCTGGAATCAACATTGCTGGGAGAAATATCAATAACCTCAGATATGCAGATGACACCACCGTTATGGCAGAAAGGGAAGAACTAAAGAACCTTTTGATGAAAGTGAAAGCGGAGAGTGAAAAAGTTGGCTTAAAGCTCAACTTTCAGAAAACTAAGATCTTGGTATACGGTCCCATTACTTCATGGCAAATAGATGGGGAAACAATGGAAACAGTGAGAGACTTTATTTTGGGGGCCTCCAAAATGGTGACTGCAGCCACGAAATTAAAAGCCTCTTGCTCCTTGGAAGAAAGGCTATCACCAACATAGACAGCATATTAAAAAGCAGAGACATTACCAACAAAGGTCTGTCTAGTCAAAGCTATGGTTTTTCCGGTAGTCATGTATGGAAGTGAGAGTTGGACTATAAAGAAAAAGCTGAGCTCCAAAGAATTGATGCTTTTGAACTGTGGTGGAGAAGACTCTTGAGAGTCCCTTGGACAGCAAGGAGATCCAACCAGTCCATCCTAAAGGAAATCAGTCCTGAATATTCATTGAAAGGACAGATGCTGAAGCTGAAACTCCAATACTTTGGCTACCTCATGCAAAGAGCTGACTCATTGGAAAAGACCCTGATGCTGGGAAAGATTGAAGGCAGGAGAAGAAGGGGACGACAGAGGATGAGATGGCTGGATGGCATCACTGATGCGATGGACATGAGTCTGAGTAAACTCCGGGAGTTGGTGATGGACAGGTAGGCCTGGCGTGCTGCAGTCCATGGGGTAGCAGAGAGTCAGATGTAATTGAGCGACTGAACTGAACCAACTTACTTTCTTAGAAAGAGATGGAGCATTATTGTGGGCTCTTGTGCCCCCCGGTGGTAGAGAAGGAAAAATACAAGAAGTGGCGTCTAGGAGACTGGAAGGCACGCCCTGTCACTGTGTCCTGGAGCCTACACTGACCCTGCGAGAAACGGTGTCCACAAAGGGTGAGAGCAGCAGACACACACACAGTGATGCAACAGCCTGCCTGTCGCAGGAGGCGCGAGAGACAGGCTCGATCCCTGGGTGGGCAAGATCCCCCAGAGAAGGAAATAGCCCCCAGCTCCAGTGTCCTTGCCTGGAACGTTTCCTGGACAGACAAGCCTGGCCAGCTATGGTCCAGGTGTGCAGAGTCGGACACAGCTGAGCGGCTGAGTACACACGCACTCATGTTAAACAGCTTTGTTCACTTCTAAGCAGTCAGCACTTCTGTTAGTGCAAGCATAGCCAGAAGATAAAAAAATACTCCTATTGTATCTGCATCTTTGTCACCAGTATTTTGTAATAAAATGCTGGAGGATCATCTCAAACTTCCCAGTTACTCTACTGACCAGGAGGACTAGTCTATATCTCTGGGGTGTCTTGCAGGGACGGCAGGGGGAGAGTGGTCCTAAGCTGCAGTAGCCAAAACAAAATTTTTTGAATTTCATAATCTATTATAAAAACACATGTGACTGCTACATTCTAATGCACTAATATATCACTATGTTTAACATAAAAATGATATTTACCTCAAATCTCTGGATAAAATGAATTCTGTAGAAGGATTCACCATCTTTATGCAAAGCATCTTATCCCCCATGATCTTTGGGCCCAAGGGTCCGCAGTGTCAAGGGCAAAGAGGTCATGGTGACCTCATGGGCCCAGACCCTTCTGGTTCCAACCCCGACCCTCCTGTTTTCCCTCCATCTCACACTGGCAGATTAACTTACAGGTCAGAAACCCAATTTTCTTATCTGTAAAAGCAACATGAATCTCTGAGCTCTGGAGAGAGAGCCAGACCTGTTGAGAATGGTGAAGCATTGTCTACATGGTATTTTACAACTTCCCAAGCATTCCCATGAGTTACCTTATGCGGGAACTCCGGCCACTTGATGTGGAAGAGAGCTAGAAACCTCAGTTTGTGCCTGGAGGGGCTCTGTGCTTATAGTCAAGCGACCTAACCCCTGAGAGCATCCAAGAGCTCCTGACGGGTAAGTTAGGAGGGAAAGACCCGGGATAATGACATTGCAGGTGACTGGGATAACTAAGCGCAACTTATCCCTTCCCCTTCATGAGGGCGTCCCAGGTGGTACTAGTGGTAAAGAACACACTAGCAGAAGAGAATGTGGGTTCCATCCCTGGATTGAGAAGATCCCCTGGAGGAGGGCATGGCAACCCACTCCAGTGTCCTCGCCTGGAGAATCCCATGGACAGAGGAGCCTGGCTACAGTCCCTGGGGTCGTAAAGAGCCGGACATGACTTAGAGACTAAACAACAACAGCACACGCAATAGTGGCTGACTCATGGGACATTAAGGGTTCCAGTAGGTATTTGTGATTGACAGGCCGCAGGGAACAGAGGCTCAGATAGGGTCTCCTCCATCAGCATGCCTTCCTTTCCCGAAGTGGGATATCCAGGATTTAAATCTGGATTATGATTGCAGATCCAGCTGTATTTTCACTGTTCTCCAATAAGGTCTCCTGGGATTGGGGCTGTGCATTTTATATAAATTCCTCAAGTCCCTGGGGTGGGCCCACAGGGATCAGTGCTCACACAGTATTCCCAAATATAATCAGCAAAGCTTCTCAGGCTAATTACTTCTGGTTCAAGAAATAATGCACTATTGTTTCCTGGAGAGGGAGGTGGACAGACAGAAGCCCCTGTCTAGTGGAACTTCTCCCTGGGGCTAGGCAGTCCTCTCAGCTGTCTTAAGCTATGATAGGGAGCCAGCACCACTGTTCTGACATCTAATACCTGCCCAGGCTCAACAGAGTTACAAAAAGTAAAAGCAGAAAAAGATGGTAGATCATTTTCTCCAAATACAAAAGAAAACTGGGGCCCACAGAATTTGGAGCCCTGACCCACACTCCTATGCCTATTGTGATCTATCTGCATCATAACCGGAGCTGTCTTCATCAGGGCTCCACCATGCACACGCCTGCCCCACCGTTACTGCTGTCAGTAGCCCCGCTCAGCATTTATGTGTACAGATGTTAAGTGTGTGCCCCAACCCCACCTAGTCCCTAAGCTGAGGCAAAGAGAAGTTTCAAAAATGCAGATCTCATCAGATCACACCCCTGCTTAAAATCCTTAATGACGTCCCATGGCTCCTAGCTAAATCCATAGGAAACAAAACCTTCACAAAACAAAATTCCAGTCACACCCTGGAGTATCTCGCCCTTTTCTGCCTCTCCCGTCTTTCCCCACACGCTCTCCATCTTTCTCTGCATTCCAGACATGTTAACCTTCTTCCATTCTTCCCACCTCAGGGCCTTTGCACATGATGTGTCTTTTGCCTGGAAGATTCTCTGTCGCCCTCCACTTTCTATATCCTCAAGGTCTCAGCTTGTGTAGCTTTCCCAGGAAAACCTCCCACAAACCTATAGACCCTAGGTGATGTCGGACCACTCTCTCCACCTCCTCACAACATCTTGGATTTTTCTTTCATGGCATCATCACAATTGGAGGGAATCATTTAAGTAGCTGTTTAACATTTGCTGACATGCTATGAGTGTGGATGATGCCGCCAGAGTGAGCACCCCTAGGCCTGGGGTGGGTGACACTGTACAATGCAGTCAGAACAGGTGAACTAGAGCTTCTGCACAGGGTGCAGAAGTGATCCGGGGAGGGGCGAGAAGGTGTCAGATCATGGGGGCAGGGTCAAGCTCAGCAGTCACTGCATATTTGGGCACAGAACTCTGAGAATTTCAAGAATTCTAAATTCAAACCAGGATTTCTGGGTTAACTAGAAAGCAAATAAACCATTGTATGTAATGATTTGTTTCTTGATTTATAATCATTAAATGGACACAGGCCATTGGAAAAGACCCTGATGCTGGGAAATGTTGAAGGTAAAAGGAGAAGAGGGCGGCAGAGGATGAGATGGTTAGATGGCATCACTGACTCAATGGACAAGAATTTGAGCAAACTCTGGGGGACAGTGGAGGATGGGGAGGACTGGCACGCTGCAGTCCCTGGGGTCGCAGGCATTGGACTGAGCACTGAGCAGGAACAACAGTGTGGATTTCAATGTGTATTCTAGCCCAAAGGCTGATGACAGGATTTGTTAAGTGAATAGATTTTATCCCTGGATCTCAGCATTTACCACATGGAGTGACTGGATGAAAAAAAATGTATGTATGGTTCATGCAAATCAATTCCCTCAATAGCAAATGCATTTTATTTATTTATTTAATATTTAAATAAAAGGAAGATCCAACTGCCAAATGTAATCTGTCTACAGAGGGTGAGCTATTTTTCTCGGGGCAGCTCTGACTTGAATGTGTCCTTTCCATGATTCAATAAAAAGTACAATTAATCACAAGAGCTAATGTTTATTGGGCCCTTATGTTCAAGCACTGTTTTAGTCCCTTTATTTGGATTGATTCATTTAATAGTCACAATCCTATGAAATAAGTGTATTGTTATAATCCTCACCTCACAGATGAAAAAAAAATTGAGATTCAGGGAAGTTAAGTGACTTGCCTAAGGTCACACAGCTAGAAAACAGCAAAGCTAGAATTAAGTTCCCAGCATTCTGGGTTGCATATTTTGTAATGTAATTTGTGCAGAAGTCCAAGTCCTTCTGTGCTCCCCCGCCCCTCGCCCCCGCAATAGCCATCTCTGGGAGCTCTTGGAGTCTTAAGTCTGAACACCATGCTCCCTAATGCTGAGTTGCCTTTGCAATCGGTGAGAAATAATAGGGGATTACATTTGGAGTTTAGTTAGCCAGATGACTAATACCACTAATATCCCCATCCCTGGGAAGAATTCCACCTAATTTTTACATTCAGTCTCCTCCTGCAGCCTTACGGGAAGGCAGAGACAAAATAAAGAACATCTCATTTATTTTCAGTAATGAAGGTTATTGGATTTTCACTTAATAATAAATGACATCAGGGGACCCAGATTGGGGGTTGGGGATCAAAGTTCCCTAAAGGTGAATTTTTTACATGCTGTAAACTTTAATTAGCAAATATATTGACTGCCTGAAAATGCTCTAGTCTGTCTGAGTAGAGATTTATTGTTAGAATGGAAAAACCCAAGTCCCAGAGTGAAAGCAAAGTCCTTTCCTGTTCTCAGGCAGTAGGCTCCAGGGACCCCCAGGGGGCAGTCTAACCGTCAGGGATGCAGAGGCAGAAGTAGGATGGGGGACAGCAGGGAGGAAAGCCTGGAGGTGGACGCAGAGTGTGGAGCCTCCAGAGTATTAACTCCCCAGCTACATGTTTTCAAAAGATGCTCACGTTCTTTGTTGCGTGTGGGCGGGGTGAAAGGGAGACTGTTACTACGGTCATGCTCGGTATCAAATTGCTATATGCCCTATCCCAGGAGACATTCAGCAGCCCCTGCTGTAGGAAGGGTTCAGGTAGTGTCAATATTAATCAGCAATTAATAAATATTTTTGCATGACAAGAATATTTTTATTTTAATGTTATTCTCTGTAGCATTATTCATAAGAGCAAAAAATGAAAACACCTTTTGAACTCTGTAACTGGTGCTCAATGAATCTCAATTCTCTTTTCCTCTTCCATTCTCATCTTGATCTTCACTTCCAAACTGACAAACCTGTATTTCACGGGGCCCTTATGAGAATAAAATGAAACAAACACTTCTCTGCTCAACACAACTGCCATTCACTAGTAACTGCGATTTATTGAAATGAAGTAATTGGAAGGACTGATGCTAAAGCTGAAACTGCAATACTTTGGCCACCTCATGCGACGAGTTGACTCACTGGAAAAGACTCTGACGCTGGGAAAGGTTGGGGGCGGGAGGAGAAGGGGACGACAGGGAATGAGATGGCTGGATGGCATCACCAACTCTGTGGACATGAGTTTGAGTGAACTCCAGGAGTTGGTGATGGACAGGGAGGCCTGGCGTGCTGTGATTCATGGGGTCGCGGAGAGTCGGACACGACTGAGCGACTGAATTGAACTGAACAGTTGCCAACACACAGTATAAGTTTAACACCTTTGCTAAGCAAAACAAAAATGATCAGAACATGGCTAAACTAAAAGGACGATGCTCCCCCTTTCCAAGCTTCTATGGATGTGTTCCAAATCAGAGTGATGGAAATAAACCAGACTGCACACTTGGGATAGTCCCAGTGATTTCAAAGCAGGTAGCAAAATCCAGGCTTTGGCATCAGTATTCCTGACGTAAAGTCCACACAGTTCTCAGAGGAGAGTTACTTCTGGACCAGAAATTGGCTGCCTTCTCAAATGGTCATTCGGAAGGCATCTTGTTCTGCACCACAAGCCCTGGTTGTCCCGTGACTGAATCTTACCTGCTCCTTGAGACAGTCACCTCGTGTTTCCTCTCTGCTTGCTCTCCCACCCTACCACACAGATGCCACTTCTTTTGATCTCACATAGGAGCCTAGTCGGAGAAGAAAATGGCAAGCCACTCCAGTACTCTTGCCTAGAAAATCCCATGGATGGAGGAGCCTGGTGGGCTGCAGTCCGTGGGGTCGCTAAGGGTCGGACACGACTGAGCGACTTCACTTTCCCTTTTCACTTTCACACATTGGAGAAGGAAATGGCAACCCACTCCAGTGTTCTTGCCTGGAGAATCCCAGGGACGGGGGAGCCTGGTGGGCTTCTGTCTGTGGGGTCACACAGAGTCAGACACGACTGAAGTGACTTAGCGGCAGCAGCAGCAGCAGGAGCCTGGTAGGCTGCAGTCCACGAGGTCACTAAGAGTCGGACACGACTGAGCAACTTCACTTTCACTTTTCACTTTCATGCATTGGAGAAGGAAATGGCAACCCATTCCAGTGTTCTTGCCTGGAGAATCCCAGGGACGGGGGAGCCTGGTAGGCGGCCGTCTCTGGGGTCACACAGAGTCGGACACGACTGAAGTGACTCAGCAGCAGCAGCAGCAGCAGCCTTCTTTGGTGGGTAGGTCACATGGGCATGGACTTGGGAAGCCTGAAAGAGCTTCTGGCCTTGTCCTGATCCTGCTTATGCAACTGGCCCTCAGCAAGCCAGCGGCCTCTCTGTGCTGTCTCTATCTGCAAATCAGTAATGATCTGGGGCTTTCCTGGCCGTCCAGTGGCTAAGACTCCACTAGGCATGGGTTTGATCCCTGGTCAGAGAAGTCAGATTCCGCATGCTACATGCCACATGCCATGCACAGTGCTGCCAAAAAAAAACACACACACAGTAATAGTCTGGTCATTGTGTGATTGTTATGTTTGAGAATCTCTTTCCTGAAATGTTCACTGAACCCTCCTGTTTCCTCGCCTCCAGTTAGAATTACCCTAGTTGCGTGTTATCGCTCTGTTAAAGCACTATTGATGCCTTGGTTTCATCTTTCCTTCCCGCATCCCTGGATCTCAGTCTCCTTATTGCCTGTGATGCTCAAGAATGTTTGATGAGTGAATGAATGAACGGGAAAACAGTAGAAAGTACAATGCTCGAAAGCAGTCAGACTCATCTATAAGAGTCCAGGTAGTTAACAGTTCAAGATTTGTGGGCCTGTTGCAACCACAAGAACGAAACAGCCTTTTGATGAAAGTGAAAGAGGAGAGTGAAAAAGTTGGCTTTAAACTCAACATTCCGAAAACTAAGATCATGGCATCCGGTCCCATCACTTCATGGCAAATAGATGGGGAAACAATGGAAACAGTGAGAGACTTTATTTTGGGGGGCTCCAAAATCACTGCAGATGGTGACTGGAGCCATGAAATTAAAAGACGCTTGCTCCTTGGAAGGGACGTTATGACCAACTTAGGTATTATATTAAAAAGCAGAGACATTACTTTGCCAACCAAGGTCCGTCTAGTCAAGGCTATGGTTTTTCCCGTGGTCATGTATGGATGTGAGAGTTGGACTGTGAAGAAAGCTGAGCACCGAAGAATTGATGCTTTTGAACTGTGGTGTTGGAGAAGACTCTTGAGAGTCCCTTGGACTGCAAGGAGATCCAACCAGTCCATTCTAAAGGAGATCAGTCCCGAATATTCATTGGAAGGACCAATGCTGAAGCTGAAACTCCAAAACTTTGGCCTCTGATGCAAAGAACTGACTCAATGGAAAAGAACCTGACGTTGGGCAAGATTGAAGGCAGGAAGAGAAGGGGACGACAGAGGATGAGATGGTTGGATGGCATCACCGACTCAATGGACGTGAGTTTGAGTAAACTCTGGGAGTTGGTAATGGACAGGGAAGCCTGGCATGCTGCAGTCCATGGGGTCTCAGAGTCGGACATGACTGGGCAACTGAACCGAACTGGCTGAACTGCAACCACTCACTCAGCTGGTATGTCCCAAAACAGCCACTGACACAGGTAAATGAATGGATGTGGCTGTGTTCCAATTAAATTTTATCTATGGACACTGAAGTTGACTGTCATCTGATTTTTACATACCATGAATTATCATTTTTTCTTTCATTTTAAAATGTAAAAGTCATTCTTTGCACATGCGCACACAGAAAGTTGATGCAGGCCAGATTTGGCTCACAGGCCCTAGTTTGCCAGACTCTGCTCTAAAGAAATAGTGGGTGTGTGCTCAGTTGCTAAGTCGTTTCCCATTCTTTGTGACCCCGTGGACTATAGCCTGCCAGGCTCCTCTGTCCAAGGGATTTCCCAGGCAAGAATACTGGAGTGGGTTGCCATTCCTTCTCCAGGTGATCTTCCTGACCCAGAGATTGAACCTGGGCCTCCTGCATTGCAGGAAGCTGTAACCCTGGGCCACCAGGAAGACCAAAGCAATAGCAGATATGTTTTTCCAGGTGATGCTGGGACTGCCCACGGGTGCCTCTCCTTTCACATGAATAAATCCTGAGATCCACCAAATATGTGACACCAGGCTGTGTCTCCCCACCATCAGCAGGGAGGCTCCTCCTGTCACCTGCTGCCCTATCAACCTGAAGGTCTGACCAGCTGCCTTCCCTACACTCTGTCCCCTCAAATGATCTATGATTCTCCTACTCCTGGGTTGCCCAGACTGGTTTTCAGTACACAGCTCATCTTCCCAGCAGTGAGCTCTGTCCACATCTGCAGAGCAAGGGTTATCCTTTGGACATGCAATTTGGTTAAGAATTGGGGTGAATTTGCCTCTATCCTTTCTCATTCATTGTGCAATTACACTGATTTAAATTATAACACATTTTGTTCATTGAACATGTTGTTGTTGTTGAGTCACTAAATCATGTGGGACCCCATGGAATGAAGCACACTACTATGTCCTCAATCAGCACTGTGTTCTGGGACTTTTCAAGTCTACCTCATTTATAAAATGATTTCAAAGTAGCATTGACGTCTGCATCACCAATATGGGCTTCTTTCTCTTTCAAGACCTGTTTAACAGAGGGAGGTTGGTAGGAACCAGCATTAGAAGTATAAAAGATTTGTTGAGAAGGGAGGCATAATAAAACCATCAGTTATTGAGAGTTTAATACATACCAGGTGCCAGTCTACAGATTCTCCCATGAAAGGATCAAAGCAAACATAAGAGGGCAGATAATATCATTATTTCAAACTGAGGCTTAAGAAAGTTTAACTGGTTGAAAGTCATTTATCTAGGAAGTAGGAGAGTGAGGTTTTGCCCAAGTGATCTGACTCCAGAGCCTCTTCCTTTTAACAATTTTGTCCCAGAATTGTTAAAGTCATAAGTGTATTTCATCATTTTCCACCGTCAGTATAAAGTTTTGGCTAAGTCTCCTCTTCTTCCTTTAGTTTATTTTTATATTGTTACATCACTCCATATTCTTTTATGAATTCCTTTTTCTTCCACCATCACCATCATTTCCCTCTCTTTTTTTTAAATTTTTTTTTTTCCCAGAATGAACGTGGGATCCTAGGCTTCCCAGGTGGCTCAGAGACTCAGGAGATGCAAGTTTGATGCCTCGGTTGGAAAGATCCCTTGGAGTGGGAAATAGCAACCCACTCCAATATTCTTGCCTGGGAAATTCCATGGACAGAGGAGCCTGGTGAGCTACAGTCACGGAACCACCTTGAAGGGATCGTTTCAGTGTCCCAGTTATAGTCATTCTATATTATATCCTATGTACACAGTTTAGTAATAAGCATGTGTCCTATATGTACATATGGTATATGGAGTGTTCAGAAGTCTGAGGATTTAAGGTTTGGCGTCATCTCTTGTGATTGTCAAGTGCCAAAGATAAACAAGAATGTGATTTGTTTCTTTATAAGAAATATGACCTCCATGGGAACTGCTCTTTTGCCCTATTTTTCTATGCTCTAAACCATTGTTTTCCAAACTATATTCCTCAGTACATTAGTTCCATGAGTGGTTAATAGTATATCTCTTAAAAAGGTTCCCCAATCAAATACCTGCAGTGAACTCTACCATGAGTTTTTGCCCTCATAGGAAACAGGGTTCCCATAGAATCTAAGGCATGGACTGCTCTGTTCTTACCTCTAAAGAGGCTGCTGCCTCATCCTATGCTAATGAGGACACCATTCTCCCGAGATTACAATGTTATCGGCTTCTCAGGTACTTAAAATGTACAGATTATTGTTCAGCTGGGGCTACTTCTCCAGGACATTAACTTCACCAATTACGAGTGCATTTTCTCATCGTTTCTTCTTGCTCAGTTTCATTTTCTGAGGGTTAGAAAGCTAGCTTTCCTCCACATTGAGACAATAGCCTCCACTCACCTGCCTAAACCTTACCGCCCCTTCAGTTTTCACTCCTGTTCTGCCCAGTCTCTTGACCACTTCAGTGCTTCCCCGGAGGTGGAAACCTTGACCTTTTAATGACCATCCCCCTCCTCACTCTCATCCTCTGCATGAAGGCTACAGATGCTTATGGCCTTGTGAAAATAATTCCTCATTCATTCTTTCAGCTGTTAAAAATTAAGGACCTACTATGGGCTGGGCGTTGTTGTAGGATCTGGTTGAAAGGCTCAGTAAATGAATGGGTTTCCTCCGCTGGGATCTGGGAAGCTCTGTTAAGTAATGCATGGCTAGGTAAGTATATTTATCTTTTAGGAAGAAAAGTGCTCTATAAATCAGGGAACTATTATAATATTTACATATTGGTACCATGAAAAATGATTTAAGCAGTTTTCACTGTATTAAGACTCCTGATAATTTGCATTTATATAAGCACATTATTGGCACAAATTTGTCCCTCTGAGTAGCTCCACATAAAGTGGTTTTGCTTTAATTATCTCTCACAAAGCAACTATAAAATGATTGTAAAACAATTTGCAAGTATGTGTGTTATCCATAAATGCTAAATAACAGTTAAATTATAAACACTATGCAGTGAAATCTGACATTTCTCAGGATAATATTTCAGTTGCTCACCTGACATACTGTCAACTCTGGAGCAATAACATCTGGATTAGGATAGATGTGTAGCTGGAGAGGTAAGGAAGAGTGTGCACTTACCTTAGGAGCATCCCAAAGGAAGGAGAACCTTCTTTTACCCTCTAATTTTTTTTCTGTACCTTCCTAACCCTCAGTGGACCACATGAAATGATTTCCAAAGCAAACCAAAGTAGTCATATAACATGTATGTATTCAAGGGCTAACACCATGAGTTCAGATATATAAGGTGTTTTAAATATTAACTGATGAATGGATACAATAGACATCTGAACACTTCCTTTGAGCCTTCATTAGTGGACTCAATACAAGTCACTGTAAATGACATTTTGGAGACAGCAATGAATAAGTTCGTCAAGATCCCTGAGCACCCATCCAAAAAAAAAAAAAAAACAAAACCCAGAAGCTCCTGATGATATTTACATAGTCACTTTTCTCCTCCAGGGCTTTGAAGGTAACACTTTTGCCAGCAGTGCAGAAGTAAGTTTAGAGTTCTCAGTCTCTAATCACTCTGAGCAAACTCTGTGGGTCCTTTCTGGAGCTTACAGTTTCATTTCCAACCCAGTATCTGATTCTCCGAAGGACCAGTGGAGGGAAAGGACAGGATGGTCATCAGTCCTATTCCACAGGTGAAGAAACTGTGATTCAGTGTGGTTTATGCAATGGTTTATGCAAATTCACACAGGGATAAACGAGAGACAGAACCTGAACTTAGATTCTAAAATTAAGGGAGGGAAGGGTGCTACAAATACGGGACATCCACAAAACAGTTTCCCCTGTATCATATGCTTTATGGGCTTCCCTGGTGGCTCAGCGGTGAGGAACCTGCCTGCAACTCCAGAGACACGGTTTGATCTCTGGGTTGCGAAGATCCCCTGGAGAAGAAAATGCCAGCCCACTCCAGTATTCTTGCCTGGGAAATCCATGGATGGAGGAACCTGGTGGGCTAAAGGTCCATGAGGCTGCAAAAGAGCCAGACATGATTTAGGGACTAAATAACAACAACACACACTTCACAGTGAAAAAGTGACAACTGGAAATATGTAATTCCCCATTGCTACATGAATGCATGAATGAATCAGCAGTTCTATGCTGGATTCCTGTGCTGACTTCTCAGACTTGCTGTCTTCAAATAGAAACCCTTTGGGACGTTTAATTTTGTGCCCTTTGCATCCTTCTTCCAACCACCACCCCAGCACCACCTATTTCACATCAGCCTATTTCCTTCTCTGTCCCTGATGAAATACAGATGAAAAAAGCCCCTCCTGTGCCCCAGTTCGGAGAAGGCAATGGCAAGCCACTCCAGTACTATTGCTTAGAAAATCCCATGGATGGAGGAGCCTGGTAGGCTGCAGTCCGTGGGGTCGCTAAGGGTCGGACACGACTGAGCGACTTCACTTTCACTTTTCACTTTCACACATTGGAGAAGGAAATGGCAACCCACTCCAGTGTTCTTGCCTGGAGAATCCCAGGGACGGGGGAGCCTGGTGGGCTTCCGTCTATGGGGTCACACAGAGTCGGACATGACTGAAGTGACTTAGCAGCAGTGCCCCAGTTATTTCCCTGGGACACTGCTCTGAGACAGATATGGGACTGGAGAAGGAGCAGCCTTGACAGTTTCAATCTCCATCCTATGCTCTTTTTTTTTTAATTGTTATATATTTATTTATAATTTTAATTGGAGGCTAATTACTTTACAATATTGTATTGGTTTTGCCATACATTGACATGAGTCAGCCATGGGTGTACATGTGATCCCCATCCTGACCCTCCCTCCCACCTCCCTCCTGATACCATCCCTCTGGGTCATCCCAGTGCACTGGCCCTGAGCGCCCTGTTTCATGCATCGAACCTGAACTGGTGATCTTTTTCACATATGATAATATACACGTTTCAATGCTATTCTCTCAAACCATCCCACCCTCACCTTCTCCCACAGAGTCCAAAAGACTGTTCTTTACATCTGTGTCTCTTTTGCTGTCTCACATATAGGGTCATCATTATCATCTTTCTAAATTCCATATATATGCATTAGTATACTGTATTGGTATTTTTCTTTCTGGCTTACTTCGCTTTATATAATAGGCTCCAGTTTCATTCATCTCATTAGAACTGATTCAAATGCATTATTTTTAATAGCTGAGTAATATTCCATTGTGTATATGTACCACAGCTTTCTTATCCATCCATCTGCCAACGGACATCTAGGTTGCTTCCATGTCCTGGCCATTGTAAACAGTGCTGCGATGAACATTGGGGTACACATGTCTCTTTCAATTCTGGTTGCCTTGGTATGTATGTTCAGCAGTGGGATTGCTGGGTCGTATGGCAGCTCTACTTCCAATATTTTAAGGAATCTCCACACTGTTCTCCATCTTGTGCTCTTTAAATTCTTACAGAGATGGGGATACCAGCCCACCTTACCTGCCTCCTAAAAAACCTGCACGTAGGCCAAGAGCAAGAGTTAGAACCAAACATGGAGCAATAGACTGGTTCAAAATTGGGAAAGGAGTATGTCAAGGCTGTACATTGTCACCCTGCTTATTTAACTTATATGCAGAGTACATCATGAGAAATGCCAGGCTGGATGAAGCACAAGCTGGAATCAAGAGTGCCGGGAGAAATATCAATAACCTTAGATATGCAGATGACACCACCCTTATGGCAGAAAGTGAAGAACTAAAGAGCCTCTTGATGAAAGTGAAAGAGGAGAGTGAAAAATTTGCCTTAAAACTCAACATTCAGAAAACTAAGACCAAGGAATCCAGTCCCATGACTTTATGGCAAATAGATGGGGAAACAGTGACAGACTTTATTTTCTTGGGCTCCAAAATCACTGCAGACAGTGTCTGCAGCCATGAAGTTAAAAGACACTTGCTACTTGGAAGAAAAGTTATGACAAACCTAGACAGCATATTAAAAAGCAGAGATGTTACTTCATTGATAAAGGTCCATCTAGAAGGAAATGGCAACCCACTCCAGTGTTCTTGCCTGGAGAATCCCAGGGACGGGGGAGCCTGGTGGGCTTCTGTCTGTGGGGTCACACAGAGTCGGACATGACTGAAGTGACTTAGCAACAGCAGCAGCAGCAGTCAAAGCTACGGTTTTTCCAATAGTGATGTTTAGATGTGAGATTTGGACAATAAAGAAAACTGGACATTGAAGAATTGATGCTTTTGAACTGTGGTGTTCAAAAGAGAAGACTCTTGAGAGTCCCTTGGATTGCGAAGAGATCAAACCAGTCTATCCTAAACGAAATCAATCCTGAATATTCATTGAAAGGACTGATGCTGAAGCTGAAGCTCCAATACTTTGGCCACCTGTTGTGAAGAGCTGACTCATTTGAAAAGACCCTGATGCTGGGAAAGATTGAAGGTAGGAGGAGAAAGGGGCGTCAGAGGATGAGATGGTTGGGTGGTATCACCGACTCGGTGGACAAGAGTTTGAGCAAGTTCTGGGAGTTGGTGATGGACCGGGAAGCCTGGTGTGCTGCAGTCCATGGGGTCACAGAGTCGGACACGACTGAGCTACTGAGCAACAGCGACAGTCCTGTGCCCTGCCTGCCTCTGGGCTGAAGTTTAGAGCTCACATGTGTTGGATTTACACTGCTATCTGGCTTATGGTACAAAGTGAGGGGAGATTGGTAGCCTTCAAATTAACGGCAGTCTCGGCAGAGAGATGTCACCCCTAGAGCCCTGCGAAAGAAAAGCAATTACATGAATAAGTATTACCAGGGTCTTCCTTTGTCGGACAAATGTTCAGTAGCGGCACTTGTGATCAAGTCAATCAGCAAGGTCTACTGAAGGCTTGTGCTTCCACTACTTGTGCACAGATCTCCACACGGTGAGACCTTAACTGTGTGGTTGTGAGTGTGTCGTTCTTGCCACCCAAGACTGGAATGTGTCAAATCAGCTGGCCTGGGAATTCCTAGAGGTGCAGGTCCTTCTTGAATCATGTCTGACACTAAATGTTTATGGATTCAAATCAGACTGAAAAGGACTTGCCTGAGACTCAGTTTCCACATCTAAGATGAGGAACGGCACCAGAATGATGCCCAGGGGACTTCCAGGAGGCATCACACGTATGTTGTTTTTAGAAAGGAACTCATTTGGGGGGCTTCCCTGGTGCTCCAGTACTTAAGAATCTGTCTGCCAGTGTAGGGGACACAGGTTTGATCCCTGGTTTGGAAAGATCCCACAGGGCACAGGGCAGCTAATCGCATGTGACACAACTTCCGAGCCCGTGTGCTGCAACTACTAAAGCTGGTTCAGCTGGAACGAGTGCTCTGAATGAGGGGAGCCGCCAAGAGGAGAAGCCCGCCTGCTGCAACTGGAGAAAGTCCGCGGCAGCGAAGACCCAGTGCGGTGAACACTAAATGAATAAAAAGAAAGAAGTCCTAGAAAAAGAGAAAGGAACATGTCTGGATTAAAATTCCACCCCTGCCCCTGCCTACACGTTGGTTGTGTGGTTTGGACAATTCATTTTACCTCTCAGCCATCTGTGAAATGGGAGTTAGGCAAAAGCAGCTTTGAGGCGGAGATGTAGAAAGACGACGTGCTCCAGAAATATCTGTTGAATGAACGATGCTCAGAGTTCAGAGGGAAAGCTTTCCGTGTTAATAGGGCATGACTGTCCCTTTCCCCTAAAGCTGTCAAGCTCTGGAACATAAAGAAAAGGACCTTCTCCCCTTGTCTCCATTCTCCATCTAAGCAAGAATTATTTGAGTGGAAAATCACTAACTTAGAGTGTCTCCAACATTCGGTGCTTTGTCTCCTCCAGGGCAGGACCCCAGCTCCTGGGTTGTGGGGTGGGTGAGTCTGGTGTTGCCTCCCCCTCGTGCTGTTGAGGCAGGGACAGCAGACATCCCAGGCGGCCACATGCTTCAAGACCACCGCAGAAAAGGTGCTCTATGAGCATCTGGGCAAAGAAGTAACTCCGTCCTACTTAGGATTTGATTTCCTATGTTTGCAGGTCTGCAAACTGGATATCTCCTTGTTCAGGTGACCAGACCCTGGGAAACTCAGGTTTCCCTGCTTCTCATGGACACGCTTGAAATGGGACTAAACTAAGTCAAAACAATTCTTTTTTCAATTTTTAAACATTTTAATCAAAGTAGAGTTTGACTTTCAATGTTGTGTGCATTGCTGCTGTACAGCAGAGTGATTCAGTTATACACATGTGTATATTCTCTTTTATCTTCCTTTTCACTATGGTTTATCACAGGCTATTGTGTACAGCTCCTTGCGCTATAGAGGAGGACCATGTAGCTCAACCATTCTATATATGCTAGTTTGCATCTCCTAACCCCAAACTCCCCCTTCATCCCCCCCACTTCTCCAGCTCGGCAACCTCAAGTGTGTTCTCTGCATCTGTGTGTCTGCTTTTGTTTTGTAGATAAGTGCATCTGTGTCATATTTCAGACTCCACATTTCAGTGATGTCACACATGTCTTTCTCTGTGTGACTAAATTTAAGGTGTTGAAACTTTACATTCAAAGTTCCCCATCACTAACTCTAGTTTGTTTCATTTTGTGGCTTTCTTCTAAAGTATACTGATAATAACACAGAACAGATAAACAAAAGGTCCTACTGTATAGCACAGGGGATTATATTCAATATCCTGTGATAAACTATAAGGGAAAAGAACATGAAAAAGAATGTGTATACAGGCATTTCTGAATCACTTTGCTGTACAGTAGAAATTAACACAACACTGTAAATCAACTTTGCTGCTGTTCAGTCGCTAAGTCTTGTCTGACTCTTTGCAATCCCATGGACTGTAACATGCCAGGCTCCTCTGTTCTCCACTATTTCCCAGAATTTGCTCAAATTCATGTCCATTGAGTTGGTGATGCTATCTAAACTTCTCATCCTCCGCCAACCCCTTCTCCTTTTGCCTTCAATCTTTTCCAGCATCAGGGTCTTCCCATTGAGTTGGCTCTTTGCATCAGGTGACTAAAGTACTAAATTTCAATAAAACAAAACAAAACAAAACAAAATATATATATATACTGATACTGTTGTGCAGACTCAGTTTATGCCTGCAATGGAGTCTGTCTCTAGAAACTTGAATAAAATGGGGTGATCTCATAGCTACACCTCTGCTCACTAACTATAAAGACCAAGGGGTTTTGGTTAATAGGTAAACTAATTAATAGACATACTTAGTTCATATACCAACATTGGCCACATAGTCTAGCTTTCTTTAGGAATCAGTCCTCCCTGGAGTAACTTTTCACTACAAAGTCACCCCTTCTTGTATTTATGCAGTTGCCCAACAAGCACATCTTGACCATATAACTTCATTTGTCTCAATGCATTGAGCTTGTCATTCTAAATGATTTTATTTCATCCTAACTCATCTGAAGCCTGCATTACAGTCACTATAGATTCATTCTAATTCTTAACCGTCTCATTCCAGAAACCCTGATGACTTTATGTTTATACATTGTAAATACTATTTCTAATAAAATGATAATGAATTTCCAGGGCCCTTCAAATTTGTAAATAATGGGAATATTTTTCCAGCAACAGCCAATTACACTAGCTGGGAAAGTCATTCTATCAGGAACACTTACCCTTCAGCTGATTTCAATGTCAGAAAACCTCTTCATTCTGATTATTCCTGCAGTTCGGAGTCAGCCAAGACTACAGAGATACTATGTAAATGGCTTAAATGGAAGAAGTATAACAATAATAATTCTTAATGAGGAGACAGTCTGGCTCAGCAGAAGGCTGGAAACCTGGAGATGGAGGAGTATCCTCCTGTTTCTTCACTAATGTGTCTGTGACCTTGGGCAAATCGTTTGGTCTGTTTGTAAGCACTTGGCTCTCAGCGAGCAGAGTCTGGCAACACAAGGCAGGGAGAGGAAGACAGGACCAGAGGAGACACTGGTTATGGATCACTTGCCACATGCTGGGCACTGCACGGGATGACTGAGTTCACTGCTCAGGAAAGCAGGAGGAAAGAATTACCTCCATGTTACAGATGGGATGGAAGCTCAGAGCCAGTCAATTCCCACAGCCAGGAAGCAGAGGAGGCAGAATGTAGACTCAGGTCTACCTGGTTCTGTGGCGAAATTCCTTTACACACCTGACTTGCCTTTGTGCTATTTCAAAGAGGCTCAAACAAGACAGGTTATCTCATCTAACTAGCAAGACTCATAGCAAGACTCATAGTAAGACTAGGGAACTTCAGATCCAGATCAGGGAGTGAGCAGCTCAATTGCTCTGGATGGAAGGACTGGAGACTCAGGAAGGGGTCTAGACTCCAACCCTTGCAGTGGTCCCCAACATTTTTGGCACCAGGGACTGGCCTGGTGGAAGGCAGTTTTTCTACAGATGGAACTGGGAGTGTCGTGGGGGATGGATCGGGCGGCATTGCAAGGGGCAGGGAGCGACGGGCCCTGGGGAGCAGTGGGTGAAGCATGACCCGTGGGCCACCTGCTGCTCGCCTCCTGCTGTGCAGCCTGATTACTATCAGACTGAGGACTGATGCTGGTCCATGGCCCAGGGGCTGGGGACCCCTGCATTAGAGTTAACTGTAGGGTCCTCTGGTGCTGTATCAAAGGCTTGAGCTTGACTTTGGGATGAGAGAGAAGATGCTGACAAAGGCATGTGTTCCCCATCTTGATGGCAAGTGCCTCTGTTGGCACTTTTGGTCCCCCCTCCACTTCTGAATCCCCCTCTATTTATGTGGAACACGCGTCAGCTGCACCCCCTGGCTGAAACGTATCCCTTTCTTCCAGGACTCCTGCGGTGGCCTCCTAAGGGTATTTCTGATTCCAGCCTCAGCCTCTTGAAGCCTCTCCTCACTGAAGGAACAGTAATTTCCCCCCTGAGGACAATAAAGAGTAATCAAGAGATTCAAGCCAGGGGATTACATAATTAGACTTACAGTTTAGGAAAATTAAACTCTGAGCAATTAATGCATAATGATCTTCCCCTTTTACCTCTTTAGCCACTGTTTCCTTCCACCCATTCCCTCCAGGCAAACTGAGTCCAGAACTGTCCTTAATGGATTATTCTGCCTGACAAGCCCCTCTGCCTGTGCCCATGCCCGTGGTCTTGCTGAAACATCTCTATGAAGCAGTCCTCCTCACCCCACCCACTTGGGAAGCCCCCCAAAGACCTTCACTCACAGCCCTCACAATTCACTCATTACTTTGAAACGGCTTCTTTGTCTCCCTTCCAGAGTGTGAGCCCCTCAGAGACCAGGGCTGCACCACTCCCACCTCAGTCACAGCTCCCAGGGCTCCACTAGATGTTAGTAGCCACAGTCCAGCCTTGAAGCAGGCGCCACTCCCCCTACCCCCCAGCAGTCCTGGACTGCTGACTGGAAGGAGCCGCAGAAGGACCCCTGACTCTCAGGGAGCCTGAGAGCTCTCCCCAACAAAGTCTCGCCATGACCGCTTCCTGATTCCGAGTCCTCAGCCCCTGGCGGTATCCAGCACTATACTTCCCAGCGCACTGCACGAATGAATGAAAGGCCACAGCCTTTACAGCACCTTAGTCTTGGGAAGTCACATGCAACGTCTGATGCCAGGCAGAATTCATTCTTATCTTTCTTCTTATTTTTTTCTTAGTTCCCAAATCTTCCCTTCCCCAACTCCACCCACACACTCACTTACCCATGCTTTCTTCATCCCAATATCAAATCAGTCAGAGAAGAAGTCTGAAAAATTGGCTTTGGGGGTAGGGAGTGGCATTCCCTACCCAGCTCTGCTGTCAGATTTGGGTGGAACCAGAGGCAGGCCCAGGGCTGGGCTTCTAAAAGCAGGAGGTAAGACAGCCACTCACTACTGTCACATATTCACTGCTGCAGCTCCTGCTGGGTGGCCTGTTCCCGCTTCTCTGAAGGTGGGCGCTGGCAAGGGGCAGAGGACCACCTTCAGGCTGTGGGATGGCAGGGCTTCTAATATATGGGGTGGACTGGTGCCGGGGTGGGGAGGCGGGTCTTGGGTGGGGAATTGGAAGGATGGAGAAATGTGGGGCAGTGGCTGAGCCCCCACATGTTCTAGGGAAGGCTCGCATAGGAGAAAGGAGGGAGGGGCCATGACCGCTTGGAAATCCCAGCTATAACCCTGGGACCGTGACCCTTGCCAGCCTGGCAAGTCCTTTACTTTCCAGATGGTGCCACCGTGTCCCAAGCTCTGAGCTAGGCCACGGCGTGGGGAGCGGGTGCTGGGGCGGAGCAGGGGGAGAGGAGTAGTGAGAGGTGGGCTGCCTGCCAGGACATCAGGGCCTCACCCTCTCCCCACCCTCCCCTCCCGTGCTCCAGTCTAGTTGACTGAAGGAAGCAACCACCGCAGTGGGCAAGGAGAAGACGCACATCAGTATCGTGGTCATCGGCCACGTGGACTCTGGCAAGTCCACCACCACCGGGCACCTCACCTACAAGTGTGGGGGGATTGACAAGAGGACCATTGAGAAGTTTGAGAAGGAGGCAGCTGAGGTGAGCCACCCGCCCGCGGGGTTGGCTCTAGAAGTGGCGGGGGCTGGGGATGGCGGTCCGCTTCTGGCTGGGTCTGCTGGCAGAGCATGGAAGCAGGGCACGCTGTGAGGTCTTGGAGCGGCGGCTGAATCTCCCATCAATGCGCTCCTCACTCCTTACCCGTCCCCAGATGGGTAAGGGCTCCTTCAAGTACGCCTGGGTGCTGGACAAACTGAAGGCAGAGAGAGCGCGTGGCGTCACCATCGACATCTCCCTGTGGAAGTTTGAGACCAGCAAGCACTACATCACCATCATCGATGACCCGGGCCACAGGGACTTCATCAAGAACATGATCACCGGCACCTCCCAGGTAAAGCAGCCCTTGTGCCCAGGTCCTTCCCTTTCTAACTAGGGCGGATGGTAGGGGAGGTGGCTGGCAGAGGGAGGGGAGGAAACTCAGGCTTTATTTCCTCGGGGAGGAAGGGCATCATAAGCCTTAGAAGGTATCCGCGCGGACTTTCAGTTCTGACCAATCAGAAGACAGACTCTAATGCGGTCCAGACACCATCCTCCTTTCGGGCTGGGTCAGGGACTGGGTTTTCTGACACCCAGACAAGTAGATCACCATGTGGGGCTCCTGAGGAAGGAACTGAAAGCTTATGTATGGGGCTGAGTAACAGTTTCAGTGGGAGGCAGGACCTCTGTGCACAGCAGCAGCCGGGGGATGAAGGCATTGTCGGTTTCTGGGGAGCGTCCCGCCCGCAAGGGGCCGGGGATTGCCCGAAGCTCTAGCCAGCCTCCCAGCACATCCGGCGCCCCCTCTCCTAACCAACCTCTTGCCCCCACGATGTCTGCCTCCCGCAGGCCGACTGCACCCTGTTCATTGTGGGTGGCGGTGTGGGCAAGTTCGAGGCGAGCATCTCTAAGAACGGGCAGACCCTCCAGCACACCCTGCTCGCCTACACCTTGGGTGTGAAGCAGCTGATCGTGGCGGTCAACAAGATGGACTCGACCGAGCTGGCCTACAGCACCGCACGCTTCCAGGAGATCACCAAGGAAGTGAGCGCCTACATCAAAAAGATCAGCTACAACCTGGCCACCGTGGCCTTTGTGCCCTTCTCGGGCTGGCACGGAGAGAACATGCTGGAGCCCAGAACCAACGTGAGTGCAGGCTGGGTCCATGGGCTGCCGGGCGGGGGAGCAGAACGGGTCTTGGTCCTGGGGTGGGCATGCAGGGAGCCACTCCCTGGCCTTGCCTCCTCATTTACCGCATCCCTGTTCCCGCAGATGCCTTGGTTCAAGGGCTGGAAGGTTGAGCGGAAGGAGGGAAATGCCACCGGGGTGACCCTATTGGAAGCTCTGTACTCCATCCTCTCCCCCACTCACCCATCAACAAGCCCCTGAGGCTTCCGCTACAAGACGTGTATAAGATCGGAGGTGAGGGGCCAAGGCTGGGCCGGCTGAGGGGAGACACCAGTGCAGGAGGAGGTCCGCTGTCTGACTTGCTGGGCTTCAGATCCTGACCTGTGAGCAGTGCCAAACCCCCAGCGTTTCCAGTTTATCTGATATGCAGAGGAAACAGCCAGTCCTTGAGTTTGGCACTTCCTGCCAGCTCTGTAGGTGACCTTGGCCCTTGATCCCCAGGAAGCCAGCTCTTACCGGGCAGGGCTGGAGTGGTTCTAACCACCTGCCCTTCTTCTGCGCAGGCATCGGCACGGTGCCCCTGGGCCGAGTGGAGATCAGCTTCCTGAAGGCTGGCATGGTGGTCACCTTTGCCCCCAGTGGCCTCACCACTGAGGTCAAGTCTGTGGAAATGCACCACGAGGCCCAGTCGGAGGCCCTGCCCAGGGACAACGTGGCCTTCAACATGAAGGACATGTCTGTGAAGGACATCCGTCGAGGCAACATGGTTGGAAACAGCAAAAACGACCCCCGGATGGAGACAGGCAGCTTTGTGGCCAAGGAGAGCCACCCAGGAGGCCAAAGCCCTTGGTGCATGGTGGTGGTGGAGACTGCCTCTTAGAAATCAGCCCCGGTTTTGGTGGAGGCCCCAAGCGGCTCGAGGTTTGGCCCTGGATCTTGGGTCCCAGCAGTGATCCTCTTCCTCTCCCCCCGCCCAGGTGATCGTCCTGAATCATCCAGGACAGATCCACGCTGGCTATTCTCCAGTGCTGGACTGTCACACAGCCCACATCTCTTGTAGGTTTGCTGAACTGAGGGAAAATATTGACCGCCACTCGGGCAAGAAGCTAGAAGACAACCCCAAGGCCCTGAAGTTGGGCGATGAAGCCATCATGCAGATGGTCCCCGGAAAGGCCATGTGTGTGGAGACCATCTCCAAGTACCCGCCCCTAGGTGAGCTGGGGTGGATGGCTTCTGAATCCTGGGAGGGAAAGCACCTCTGACTGAGACCAAGGAGCCGTGCCTTCTGTGTCTGTTTTCAGAAATCTCACTCTTTTCCTTCCTCCTGTCCTCCAGGACGTTTTACCGTGCAGGACATGAGGCAAACCGTGGCCGTTGGTGTCATCAAGGCCGTGGAGAAGAAGAGGCTGCGGCCAAGGTCACTGTAAGGTCGGACCTCAGTGGCCATTTGGCTTCTCTTCCCCGGTGGACATCTTGGCTTCTTCTTTTCCTCTTCATTTCCCGCTGGCGGGAAAGAGTCCCGCCAGACCGTTGAAGAGCCTCTGACGAAATAGCTTTGAACAGAAATCAACCCTCCCTCCTAGACCTCCGGAGCAACCAACCTGGTCTCCTCACCTCGACTAACTGACCTATGAGAGACCACCACTCCAAATCTTGCCTAAAGTTATGTAAGTTGCTCTCTGCCTTTGTTCCGCGCAAACTTCCCCGACCTCGCTCTGTTAGGTCCGGGGATCCAGCCCGGAGGTGCCTAACCAGTAAAGCCTGTTACATTATTTGGCGTCTGGGTTCTTTTATTTAACGTCATGGGCTGTTTCGACCTTACAGTCACCAAGTCAGCGGTGAAGGCCAGCAAGAAATGAAGTGCATCCTTCTCCCATGCCATTTTCTCGGCAGCCTCCACTGTATGAGATACTTCTATGACTGAATAAAATTAGTAGTAAAACTTCTAGCTGATTTGGTTTCCTCCAAGAAGGAAAGGGTGAGGTCAGTGAGGAAATTCTGGGTAAAGAACCAATTTAAGGGCCATAGGCTTGGAAGTGTTTTATGCCGTGGGTAGTTAACACACCATTCAGGTCTTAACAGCCTTCTTCTGTTTCCCACAAGGAAGAATTGTTTGGGGATGTGATGAAGTCGAGTCAATAGCATAAGGCGAGATCCCAGGGCTAATAGGTGAGTCCAACACTACCATGTCCAAAGGCTGAGTTTTGCCAAGAGAATACACTGGTCATAACAACCACAATCTTCTAACAACACAAGAGAAGACTCTACACACGGGCATCACTAGATGGTCAATACTGAAATCAGATTGATTATACTCTTTGCAGCCAAAGATGGAGAAGCTCTATACAGTCAGTAAAAACAAGACCAGGAGCTGACTGTGGCTCAGATCATGAACTCCTTACTGCCAAATTCAAAAAGTAGTGAAAACCACTAGACCATTCAGGTATGACCTAAATCAAATCACTTGCAGTTACAGTGGAAGGGAGAAATAGATTCAAGGGATTAGATCTGATAGACAAAGACTATGGATGGAGGTTCGTGACATTGTACAGGAGGTAGTGATCAAGACCATCCCCAAGAAAAAGAAATGCAAAAAGGCAAAATGGTTGTCTGAGTAGGCCTTACAAATAACTGAGAAAAGAGAAGCTAAAGGCAAAGCAGAAACGGAAAGATATACCCATTTGAATGCAGAGTTCCAAAGAATAGAAAGGTGAAATAAGAAAGCCTACCTCAGTGATCAATGCAAATAAACAGAGGAAAACAATAGAATGGGAAAGACTAGAGATCTCTGAAAGAAAATTAGAGATACTAAGGGAATACTTTATGCAAAGATGGGCACAATAAAGAACAGAAATTGTATGGACCTAACAGAAGCAGAAGAGATTAAAGGTGGCAAGAATACACAGTAGAACTATACAAAAAAGATCTTCATGACCCAGATATCCCGGAATGTGAAGGCAAGTGGGTCTTAGTATGCATCACTATGAACAAAGCTAGTGGAGGTGATGGAATTAGAGGTGAGATATATCAGATCTTAAAAGATGATGCTGTGAAAGTGTTGCACTCAATATGCCAGCAAATTTGGGAAACTCAGCAATGGCCACAGGACTGGAAAAGGTCAGTTTTCACTCCAATCCCAAAGAAAGGCAATACCAAAGAATGCTCAAACTACCACACAATTGCACTCATCTCACACGCTAACAAAGTCATGCTCAAAATTCTCCAAGCTAGGCTTCAGCAATACGTGAACTATGAAATTCCAGATGTTCAAGCTGGTTTTAGAAAAGGCAGAGGAACCAGAGATCAAATTGCCAACATCCGTTGGATCATTGAAAAAGCAAGAAAGTTTCAGAAAAACATCTGCTTTATTGACTATGCCAAAGCCTTTGACTGTGTGGGTCACATCAATCTGTGGAAAATTCTGAAAGAGATGGGAATGCCAGACCACCTGATCTGCTCCTGAGAAATCTGTATGCAGATCAAGAAGCAAAAGTTAGAACTGGACATGGAACAACAGACTGGTTCCAAATAGGAAAAGGAGTATGTCAAGGCTGTATATTGTCACCCTGCTTATTTAACTTATATTCAGAGTACATCATGTGAAATGCCAGACTGGATGAAGGTTGGATGAAGCACAAGCTGGAATCAAGATTGCCGGGAGAAGTATCAATAACCTCAGATATGCAGATGACACCATCCTTATAGCAGAAAGCGAAAAAGAACTAAAGAAACTCTTGATGAAAGTGAAAGAGGAGAGTGAAAAAGTTGGCTTAAAACTCAACATTCAGAAAACTAAGATCATGGCATCTGGTCTTATCACTTCATGGCAAATAAATGGGGAAACAATGGAAACAGTGACAGACTCTATTTTTTTGGGCTCCAAAATCACTGCAGATGGTGACTGCAGCCATGAAATTAAAAGATGCTTGCTCCTTGGGAAAAAAGTTATGACCAAACTAGATAGCATATTAAAAAGCAGAGACATTACTTTGCCAACAAAAGTCCGTCTAGTCAAGATTATGGTTTTTCCAGTGGTCACGTATCGATGTGAGAGTTGGACTATAAAGAGAGCTGAGTGCCGAAGAATTGATGCTTTTGAACTGTGGTGTTGGAGAAGACTCTTGAGAGTTTCTTGGACTACAAGGAGATCCAATCAGTCCATCCTAAAGGAAATCAGTCCTGAATATTCATTGGAAGGACTGATGTTGAAGCTGAAACTCCAATCCTTTGGTCACCTGATGTAAAGAGCCGACTCATTGGAAAAGACCCTGATGCTGGGAAAGATTGAAGATAGGAGGAGAAGGGGACGACAGAGGATGAGATGGTTGGATGGTATCACTGACTCAATGGACATGAATTTAAGTAAGCTCTGGGAGTTGGTGATGGACAGGGAGGCCTGGCGTGCTGAGGTTCGTGGGGTCGTAAAGAGTTGGACACGACTGAGAGACTGAACTGAACTGAACCATGTCCTTGGAATATCAGTGCCCTGAAACAGAAAATGCCAAATTCTCTTAGGCAGAAGGGGTACTATAAATGGATATTTGGGCTTGAGCTGTTCAGTTAAGTTAGGTTACCATGCCTAGACGGTGGGGAATGAATGGAGCTTTGTAGCCTTTGTTCCCTAATTTTTGTTTTCCATTTTTTTGGATGCAGCAGTGTATCTCATGGAATTTTATAAGCTATATCATATATTATCATGTGCTGGGAATCAAGTCTTCCGGGTCTGCCTGTAGCATATTCATTCATCCATCAATTTGGCAGATAATTAGTGCCAGATGGTGGTCTGATCCCTCAGACTTTACCTAAAGTGTAGAGACATGTAACTATCAGGTGATAAATGCATAAAAGCAAGTGAGCAGTAAGAGGGTAGAGGGGGAAAGTAGGCCATGAAAACTTTAAAACAGTAAAAATTTTCAGTCATCCCAGCGTGATGGCAACTTGGACCAGGAGGATAGTCATGATGGATTTAAGTGGTGAGAAATTCTGAATATATTTAGAAACTGACAAATATTTAAAAATTGCATTGAGTTATGAGGAAAGGGAGTTGAAGGTGACATCTAGTTTCTTGGCCTGTGGAATTAGAAAGATTGGACTTCTATCATGAGAGGTGGGAGTGGAATTCTAACTAAAAAAGATGCTAGTCTGGAGAGGAGAGAGGTCCAGGCTGAGATAATCAGGGAAGTAATTAAAACATGGAAAGTGGGTCCCTTGCCCAGAAGTATCTGCTTGGAGGTGCTAAGACATGCACATACACCTATCCTTCCTGGAAGTAAATTAATCAGTTGCATAACCACTGCAATCAGTTCTCTACTGGAAAAGTCATTACTCTTCAAACATTGAGAGTGCTATTAAAATGAATCAAAGCCTAATAAGACTCTGGGAGCTCTTTCAGAAGTCAGGTTGGGAATGAGCAGGAAATGATATTCCTAATCACTATGGAAGTTTGATGTTCAAGATTTAGACCAGGTTGGCAGAGACCTTTTTTTTTCCCCCACTGATCAATAACATTACCTGTTCCTGCCTGTCAAGTTGGCTTCCTTTCATGTACAAATCCCCAGGGAAACCCCACACCTAGCACAGACCTAGAAATAATAACAGGATGACACGTCAGAGCTGTCACAGTGCCAGGTATCAAGAAGCTCACCTGTCTCCAGTGCTGGGAAGCTTGTCAAATTTCAGCTGCTGTCAGCATGAACCACTTAAAGGAACCTGGACCAAACTTGGAGCATCTCAAGCTTGTCAATGTCAAAGGCTACCCAAACTGAGACCAGTGCAGGGGCTATGGTAGGTATGGAATGCAAATTGCTCACCTGTTGGATTTCTCATGCCTCCTGGGGCCTGTGCAGAACGGCTAGTCCTTTTTGTCCTCAGAACACCTTATTTAAAATTCTCTAAATCATAACCACAGGTTTGCTTAGAATGATTGGGGAATTAAACTTCCACTTAGGTGCATCCTTAATATGTACTTAATAAACATTTGCTGACCTGTGAATGAATGTCAACCTGCTTTTATTGAGAGAACTGAATGTTTGAATGCTAATTTATTGCTTTTGAAAGTTTTTTTGATGTAGACTAGTTTTAAAGTCTTTATTGGATTTGCTACAACATTGTTTCTGTTTTATGTTTTTGGTTTTTTGGCAGCAAGACACATGGGATCATAGTTCCCCAACCAGGAATAAAACTCATACCCCTTGCACTGGAAGGCAAATTGTTAATCACTGGACCATCAGGGAAGTCCCGCTAGTTTACTCTTAATTTTTAAGAATAATCATGGTTTTGATCCCTGTTTTGTGACTGTATCACTTTGCTGTACCTCTAAACAAACACAACACTGTAAATAAAATATAGTACAATATAAAATAAAAATAAGTAACAAAGATGCCTTTTTAATTTGAAAAAAAGAAAAAGTATCGTGGTTAATGCTCTAAGTACCATATTCTCTACTCAGTAATTCCGCAGTGGGTGGGAGCAAACATAAGCAACAGAACCTCATCTCGTTAGAAACTCCAAGAGTCTTTCTATACAGCATTGCAAAGAGCCACCAGAACTGGCCAACGTCTGGCACCAAACTACGGCTATACCAGTTCAGACTGGTAGTGAGAGTTCCGACATTTAACCTAAGAAGTCGTTTCTGCTGGCCCAGTCCCCCTCATTCAGCCCCTAGCGTAATGCGGTGAGTGGACCTAAGACACCTTAGAGTGGAGTATGCGAGTCGCTCAGTCATGTCCAGCTCTTTGCAACCCTGTGGCCAAGTTCCTCTGTCCATGAAATTCTCCAGGTAAGAATACTGGATCAGGTAGCCATTCCCTTCTCAAGGGGATCTTCCAGACCCAGGGACTGAGCCCAGGTCTCCTGCCTTGTAGGTGAATTTTTTACCATTTGAGCCACCAGGGAAGCCCAAGGCACCTTGGTTGGTCACAGTGATTAGGTTCTTGACTGGCGGGTATTAGAGGCCTCCACTTGTTACATTTCACCACCAGCTGATATATTGAACCATTCTCAGGCAGTTCCTTCACATATACCTCTATTAGCAGGCATAAAATGATCACATGTCTGTTGTAGAGTTTGATGAAGTCTCTGAGCTTCTAGAGACCTTTCAGTCTCTGCAGCGTGTAAGTGATAGCATTCTGGCACTACATTTCAGCTGGCCTTCTTTTGGGGACAGAATTCCCCAAAATTACTCAAGATAAAATACATTATTCAAGATAAAATACAGCCCTTAGGTGCTGACTGCCCCCTCAGAGGCTGCTGGGTTCAACTGTTCATCCAGGGAGATGACTATGCAATAGTTTCTGTCAACCAGTGTGTCATCTCTGCTCGTTTCACCCATGAAACACACTTTACTATTACCCATTAAAGCAAGCAGCATGCCCTCGTGCTGACTGGAGATCAATATGGTTGAGACTCGTAAAGCTGTGCTCTCCCCACCGAATCCATCAGAAGGGCTTCTGATTACTCTTTCCAATGCTGTCTTAACCAAAAGCTCTATGCTAACTAAGAAGAAACTGCTTTTTAGTTTCTGCTGGTTAAAATATTTCTTAACCAGCTCTAGAGTGTGTTGTCTCAGGGTACTTCGAGTATTAAGCTATACTATTACTATTACTATTACTATTACCCTGCAGACTACATCTCACATCAGAGCACTCCACCTGGAGCCCACTCTTCCCTGAGTGATCATGTTGCTCCATCCCAGCCTCCTTGCCCACTTCTCGGGAAACCTGCCTTGCTTTCCTGGCAGCTGCTTTCCTTCCAGAAGTGGCACTAGTAGTAAAGAATCCACCTGTCAGTGCTGGAGACACAGGAGATCCAGGGTCAATTCCTGAGTCAGGAAGATCCCTCAGAGGAGGAAAGGGCAACTCACTCAAGTGTTCTTGCCTGGGAAATTCCACGGACAGAGGAGCCTGGTGGGCTCCAGTCTGCGGGTCACAATGAGTTAGGACAGAGCGTGTGCATGCGCGCGCACACACACACACACACACACACACCCCAAAGATGGAATCGTCCAACAGGCACAAACCCCAAAGGAAGCACCCTGACTTCAAGATGCCAGTGTGCCCTCTGTCAGTGTCCAGGGCTCTAAAACGCTTCCTGCCCGGGCACCTGTGAGCCCATCTTCCCAGGCAAACAAGGAGGCTCTGCCGCTCCGCACGCCCTCCTTGGGGTGGTCTGCGCTTCCGTGAAGGGAGCTTGTTCTGGGCTGACACTCAGCTCCCACTGGGTCCCAGCCACTCCATGCTCCAGACTACGGCTGGTAACCCCCGATTCTGAAGACTCTCTGTGGACACGCGGCCTCCTTCGTGGAGTGAGGCCAGGAAGACATGAGGTCACTGATTGCTTCACTCGTCCGACCCTCTTCCACCAGATGTTCACTGATGCCACATGGGATGGAACTGGAGTAAGCGCTTCATCCTGCTCGCCTCGATCTCACCCGTCTGGCAAGGGAGACAGACAAGTGACTAGAAAATTCTAACAGTGTAAGAAAGGCTGTGACAGGGCTCACCTCAGGAGGTTGTGGAGAACACAAGAAGGCCAACAACAGGGCTTGAGGAATCAGAGAAAACTTATTGGAAATATTGACCTCTTAAAAAAACACATGTGCCAGAGGGATGGGATGGGAAGGGAGGTGGGAGGGGGGTTCAAGATGGGGAACATATGTACACCCGGGGCGGATTCATGTCAATGTATGGCAAAACCAGTGCAATAATGTAAACTAATTAGCCTCCAATTAAAATAAATAAATTTTAAAAGATAAAAAAGAAAAGAAAAGAGAGAGAGAAAAACAAAACAAAACAACACATGTGTAACACAAAGGACTTCCTTGGCTACCAGGAGACTCTGCCTTTCCATGTAGGGGGTGTGAGTTCGATCCCTGGGCAGGGTGCTTAAGGTCCCACATGCCTCGTGGCCAAAAACCAAAACATGAAAAGCAGAAGCGATATTGTAGCAAATTCAATGAAGACTTTAGAAGTGGTCCATGTCGAAAAAAAAAAAAGCACAAAAGTCCAGAGGGGAGTGGAAGCTGGGAGGGCAGGATGGTGGGTCTGTGGACTGGGTATGCCAAGAATAGTCAGGCCTTTGAAGAGCCTTGATGTCAAACTGGGGTGTCTGGACTGGGTGGTGAGCAGCCAAGCTCAGGGGCATAGTTTTTCTCTGAATGAGAGGTGCGGGCTTCGGGCTGACTCAGAAACTTATCTTAAGCCCTAGTGCAAAGAGAACACAGGCAGTAGATTTGACCTGACACTTCCCTCTACTGCTGGGCGGTCAGGGTACTCCTGCCCGCTTTCATCAAGCCTGAGCGGCCCAAGTAGTGAGGGCAACCAGCTCGTTGGCATGGAGATAAAGAAATACGACTCCACCAGACTCAGACGGTCCCTGCTCAGGGTGGAAGTGAAATTGGAATTCTGAAAAGACTCTCTCGTCATTTGTCTCAATACAATGGATTTCTTCTTGTTATATTAAACCAAGGCCCAGACTCCAGAAACAGAAAGCCAAGCTGCCATTGCCCGTTCACACACACGACTGGTATTTTGGCCTTGTCGGAAGGCACACCAGCTCATGTTTACATAGTTGCTTGCATTTAATGACGACAACATAACACAACTGAGAAAAGTCACCCTATGGAAAAATCTGTTTTCCTTCTGTTCTGAAAAGAAAAATCCCACCACATCGGAGAGAATAGACATATCCGGCTTTCACAGATAGACGAAGACCCTCAAAGAGAAATCTACCCCGTCCTGTTCACCTATAGGCCAACTGGGCATTGGGAGTATTTCCAGAGAAAAATTTCATACCTTACTCACTCACATTCCCATGTCCCATAATTAGCCGAGTTCTAATTATTCCCTGTATTGTCCCCGTCGCATTCCTTTTGTGAGACAATGGTGGGTAAGACAATGGTGCATAATTCAAACACAGGGCCAATCTAAATGAGAAACTGGCAGAGGGCTCACGGGACCATTGCATTATTCATGAAAAGACATCAGAACAATTGGAGGATAACATTAGATTTTAAATCACAGCGGCAATTACAAGACAATTATACCAAATGGTGTAATTGCCACAGCTACAGGGTGAGTGGCAGAACCTACACAGCATTCGTGCCACTTTCTTTTAATACCATGATGAAGACTGGTTTGTTTATTGTAAGAGGAAATTCTCCGGAAGGAAACATCTGTATTCCCTCCTTTTGTGCCCCGTAGACCTGGCAACCGGAGCCTGGGTGAGAAAAGGAACCAGAGGCCACCCTTGAGTCTTTCAGGCGCCCTGCCTTGCCTACTCCAAGACATGCAGCGCTCAGCGCCTCTACCTCGTCCTTGAACTTCAACCCAAGTACAGAACCTGGGTTCCACTCCTTCTAGATGATGTCCCTCAGCCAAGGACTCCCCATGTGCGGCAGTGGGGAGTTCACTTGCTTTTCAGGCAGCAAACTGGGCTTTACTCCCTGTCCCACTTCTTATTGACAGCACAGTTTAGTTGGCTCAGATGGTAAAGAATTTGCCTGCAATGCAGGAGACCCAGGTTCAGTCCCTGGGTCTAGAAGTCTCACTCCAGTATTCTTGCCAAAAAATTTCATGGACAGGGGAACCTGGTGGGCTACACTCCATCGGTGGCCAAAGTCAGACATGACTGAATGACTAACACTTTGCCTTTCATTATAAAGGCAGCTACAATGTACTGAGTACACATAATGAGCAACATGCTTCTCACATCTTTTAATTATTTATACTGAGGCAAAGCTGATTTACAATGTTGTGTTCAGTTCAGTTGTGCAACAACGTGATTCACATATATATATATATATGTATATACACACATACATACACACGCACACAGCACACATACAAATGTATTCTCTTTCAGATTATTTTTCATTATAGGTTATTATCAATTCAGTTCAGTCGCTTACTCATGTCCGACTCTTTGCGACCCCATGAATCACAGCCCACCAGGCCTCCCTGTCCATCACAAACTCCCAGAGTTTACCAAAACTCATGTCCATAGAGTTGGTGATGCCATCCAGCTATCTCATTCTCTGTCGTCCCCTTCTTCTCCTGCCATCAATCTTTCCTAGCATCAGGGTCTTTTCCAATGAGTCAACTCTTCGCATGAGGTGGCCAAAGTATTGGAGTTTCAGCCTCAGCATCAGTTCTTCCAAAGAACAGCCAGGACTGATCTCCTTTAGAATGGACTGGTTGGATCCCCTTGCAGTCCAAGGGACTCTCAAGAGTCTTCTCCAACACCACAGTTCAAAAGCATCAATTCTTCAGTGCTCAGCTTTCTTCACAGTCCAAGACTCACATCCATACATGACCACTGAATAAACCATAGCCTTGACTAGACGGACCTTTGTTAGCAAAGTAATGTCTCTGCTTTTTATATGCTATCTAGGTTGGTCATAACTTTCCTTCCAATGAGTGTCTTTTAATTTCATGGCTGCAATCAGCATCTGCAGTGATTTTGGAACCCAAAAATATAAAGTCTGAGACTGTTTCCACTGTTTCCCAATCTATTTCCCATGAAGCAATGGGACAGGATGCAATGATCTTAGTTTTCTGAATGTTGAGCTTCAAGCCAACTTTTTCACTCTCCTCTTTCACTTTCATCAAGAGGCTTTTTAGTTCCTCTTCACTTTCTGCCATAAGGGTGGTGCCATCTGCGTATCTGAGGTTATTGATATTTCTCCCGGCAATCTTGAGTCCAGCTTGTGGTTCTTCCAGCCCATCATTTCTCATGATGTACTCTGCATAGAAGTTAAACAAGCAGAGTGACAATATACAGGCTTGCCCTACTCCCTTTCCTATTTGGAACCAGTTTGTTGTTCCATGTCCAGTTCTAACTGTTGCTTCCTGACCTGCATACAGTTTTCTCAAGAGGCAGGTCAGATGGTCTGGTATTCCCATCTCTTTCAGAATTTTCCACAGTTTATTGTGATCCACACAGTCAAAGACTTAGGCATAGTCAATAAAGCAGAAATGGATGTTTTTCTGGAACTCTCTTGCTTTTATGAAGATCCAGTGGATGTTGACAGTTAGATTGCTGGTTCTTCTGCCTTTTCTAAAATCAGCTTGAACATCTGGAAGTTCATGGTTCACACATTGTTGAAGCCTGGCTTGGAGAATTTTGAGCATGACTTTACTAGCATGTGAGATGAGTGCAATTGTGTAGTAGTTTGAGCATTCTTTGGCATTGCCTTTCTTTGGGATTGGAATGAAAATTGATCTTTTCCAGTCCTGTGGCCAGTGCTGAGTTTTCCAAATCTGCTGGCATATTGAGTGCAGCACTTTCACAGCATCATCTTTCAGGATCTGAAATAGCTCAACTGGAATTCCATCACCTCCCCTAGCTTTGTTCGTAGTGATGCTTTCTAAGGCCCCCTTGACTTCACATCCCAAGATGTCTGGCTCCAGGTGAGTGATCACACCCTCGTGTTATGTGGTTCGTGAATACAGTTTCCTGCATTATGGAGTAGGTCATTGTTACTTATCCATGCTGCTGCTGCTGCTGCTGAGTCACTTCAGTCGTGTCTGACTCTGTGTGACCCCATAGACAGAAGCCCACCAGGCTCCCCAGTCCCTGGGATTCTCCAGGCAAGAACACTGGAGTGGGTTGCCATTTCCTTCTCCAAAGTGCTACTTATCCGTAGCAGCACTATTTACAATAGCCAAGATGTGGAAGCTATCTAAGTGTCCATTGATGGGTGAATGGAATATTACTCAGCCATATAAAAGGATGAAATAAAGCCATTTGCAGCAACATGGACCTAGAGATTATCATGCTAAATGAAGTAAAACAGAGAAAGACAAATATGGTATGATATGGCTTATATGTAGAATCTAAAAAAATTACAAAAAACTTATTTATAAAACAGACAGACCTAGAGACATGGAAAAGAAACTTATGGTTACAAAAGGGAGAAGAAGGGGTAAATTAGGAGTTCGGGATTAACAGTGTATATATATTAACAGATATACACTTCCACATATCTTTTCTTGTTTAACTTAACCTCAGAGGCTCTTGGTTTTCTTTGTATTATTTACTCAACAAGTATTTCTCTATCTAGTCTCTTCTTTTTGACTGAGATCTGTTTTAAGAGCCTGGGTTGCATCAGTGACAGAACAGAGCCCTCCCTTCTGGGAGCTTACCTTATGGGAGGCATTTTGCACAACCACGGGGCACAATGTTCTGCCTGAAGCACAGGCAGAACCAAATGAAGGTTGGTTGTCAAACACTCTCCACCTCTTCCCTAGCCTCCTTTCTTTCCTTTCCCTTCATTTTCTCTGTCCTTTCCTTCTAGGCTGAATTTGCTGCAGAACTCTGAGTCTTTTCAAACCAACTCAACAAACACTCCTTAAGCATCTGTTAATTCGATAAGATCTAGCAATATTTAAATGGCAACCCACTCCAGTGTTCTTGCCTGGAGAATCCCAGGGATGGGGGAGCCTGGTGGGCTTCCGTCTATGGGGTCACACAGAGTCGGACACGACTGAAGTGACTTAGCAGCAGCAGCAGCAAATGGCAACCCACTCCAGTGTTCTTGCCTGGAGAATCCCAGGGATGGGGGAGCCTGGTGGGCTTCCGTCTATGGGATCACACAGAGTCGGACACAACTGAAGTGACTTAGCAGCAGCAGCAGCAATATTTAAAATGAATTCATCTTTTGATCTCATAATTTCACTATTAGTTCTTTATCATATAATATTCTTGCATAAGAGTGCTAGGATATATTCAATGATACGCATTGCTGTGTTGTTTGTGAGAGTTCCAAACTGGGAACAATGAAAAAATCCATCAGTAAGGGAACTGTTAAGTAAATTATGGTGCATCCATGTAGCAGGATATTATGCAGCTGCTAAAAGAATGTACTGATTATAGGAAGATGTCCAGGGACTCCCTTGAAGTGAAAAGGGCATGTTTCAGAACAGTGTGTACAGTTGGGTCCCAAATTTGTAAAACAAATTTCACACATTTACATTTCATTATTTAAAAAGACCAGAAGGATATGAATCAAATTATTATACGAGGTGCCTCCAGGGAGTAAGTTGAAAGTAGGAAAGATTTTACCTTTCTTCTTCACTTGTTTTCTGATTTAAAATCTGTGTAGATTACTTTTTAGTTAAAATAAAAACCCATGAAGAATGTGGATTATCTTCCTAGCTCTGAGCACTGGGTAATCAGAGATGACCAAGAGGGTATGGATTTCTGCCCTGGAGGACGTTAACATTATGCATCAACTTGGCTGGGCTACGGTGCCCAAACATTTGGTCAAATATTATTTATTATGTTTGGTTAAACATTGTTTTGGTCAAAGGGTATTCTCTGAAGCTGTTCTTTTTTTATGAGATCACTATTTAAATCAGTGGGCTTTGAGTTAAGCAGATTATCCTCCATAATATGAGTGGGTTGAATCAGTTGAAGACATTAAGAGACAAGGACTGATCTTCCCAGGTGGTCTAGTGATAAAGAACCCGCCCACCAACACAGGAGATGTAAGAGATGTGGGTTTGATCTCTGGATTAGGAAGATTCCCTGGAGGAGGAAGTGGTGACCCATTCCAGTATTCTTCCCTGGAGAAACCCCTGGACAGAAGAAGCTGTCAGGCTACTCCATCCATGGAGTCTCACACAAGTCTCTCAAGAGTCGGACACAACTAAAGGGACTTAGCACACCTAACCAGGTGAAGATAACAGAACAAAGACTGACCCTCCCAGAGCAAGAAAGAATTCTGCCAGCAGACTCTCTGGACTTGAACTTTAACCCTTGAGTCTCCAGACTGATTGTCTACCCCATCACATTTTTGGACCCACTAAATCACCATGATCACATGAGTCAATTCCTTAAATATCTCTATACCTCCTGTGTTCTGTTTTCTGGATAACCCTAATACAAGGCGAATATGGTTTAGTGAATTAATGACTCTCTCAGGGGAGGGCTGGTTCCTCCTGGCAGTCATTAAGGTTAAACATGTAGTCAGCCTGAATACCAAGGGGTAACTTGGGTCGGGGGTTGCTTCTAAGTCATGTCAGTCATGTCCGACTCTGTGCGACCCCACAGACGGCAGCCCACCAGGCTCCCCCATCCCTGGGATTCTCCAGGCAAGAACACTGGTGTGGGTTGCCATTTCCTTCTCCAATGTGTGAAAGTGAAAAGTGAAAGTGAAGTCGCTCAGTCATGTCTGACTTGTAGCGATCCCATGGACTGCAGCCTAGCAGGCTCCTCTGTCCATGGGATTTTCTAGGCAAGAGTACTGGAGTGGCTTGCCATTGCCTTCTCTGCTAAGAGAAGGGGTTAGAACTCCATAATTGTCAGTCACCCCAAATAAATGTGAAAACTATGAGTGTGCTTGGCCTATAAAAGAAGCTTTCAGAATTGTAGTGATTTCCTCTGGAAAACAAGGCATGGAGCTTTAGAAAGCACTTAAACCCATTCCTCATGCCCATAAGGGCCCTGGGCTTTGGTCTTGAGGTCTCCCATGGCCTTGTGGAAGCATCCATGTTACCAAGGGGGCTCATTCTCAAACACAAGGCTCTCCCACCCCAGCGGACAAACCCCATGTCCAGAGGGAAGAGGGCTTCCTTCTTTCTGACACCAGCCTCAGAAGATTTGAGACGCTTCTCATTGCCCTCTCTCCTCAGCTTTCCCAGCTCAGAAGCTCCATCTTCCATGGATTCATCCATGACCCTCAACTACAAAGAAGGGAAATTATCAACACTTAATTATGATTAAGTAGAAACAAGAAAAATGCTTAAATATATAGAGTGAAAAAATAGAATCTGAGATGATGTCTATACTCTGATTACAATTATGAAACGTCTATGCAAATGAATGAAAAACTATAAAGTAATCATAGAAAATACAAACAGAAATTGCTAAGGAAGTGGAAGTGTGATGAGTCCTCCTCTCCTACAACAAAAGCTTGTTACATGTTGCTATTTTGGCCTAGGAGGACAGGGCTGGTTATCTCTGCTGGAAGCGTTTCTTACCTCCAGATCTCCTGGAACCAGAATTAGAATCTTAGCATGTGCCAAACATCTATCATATTTGTGCCTATAAGCAGCATCTCCTTTAACCGCCACCCTAATTCTGTACAGGAAAGGAAATGGCACCCCACTCCAGTGTTCATGTCTGGAAAATCCCATGGACAGAGGAGTTTGGCAGGCTACAGCGCACGGGGTCACAGAGTCAGACATGACTGATCGACTGAGCATGCATGCTAATTCTGTAAGGTGGATATCATTTTGTAACACCAGATTTCAAATCCACGTGTCAGCTGGGTTGGTTCCTTCCAGAGTTTCTGAGGGTAAATCTAGTCCGAGTCTCTTTCCTGTTTCTAGTGGTTCCTTGGTGTCTACTGGCTTGTAGTCATGCTACTTCAATCACTGTCCCTGTATTTTTATGGCATTCTCCATGTGTGTGTGTGTTCATGTATCTTATCTTCTTATGAGGAATATAGCCACACTGGCTTAGAGGCCACCCTAATCCAGGGTGACCTCATTTTAACTTGCTTACATCTACAATGACCCTATTTCCAAATGAGCTCATGTTCACAGGCACCAAGGGCTAGGACTTCAACATCTTTCCAGGAGACAAAATTCAACCCACAACCCAGGTCTCTGTGCAACCAAAGCTACGTTCTGGGGTGGGACACTCAGAAATCTTGATAGTACAATTAGAGATTTTTATTGGTACAAAATGAGGCAACACATAACAGAATATCATTGTAATCGTCTTGAAAATGCATGCTGGATAAATGGTGTATTAATAAAAAGCATCACAAATACCCCAGGAAATATTTAAATAGGCAATGACCAAAATAATGTAAAAAACGGACAATTTAAACACAGTAGGTTATAGCACATCTTCTGTGAATGCTGGGTTCATAAAAAGTGAATTTAGCATATTAAAAAGCAGAGACATTACTTTGCCAACAAAGGTCCGTCTAGTCAAGGCTATGGTTTTTCCAGTGGTCATGTATGGATGTGAGAGTTGGACTGTGAAGAAGGCTGATCACCAAAGAATTGATGCTTTTGAACTGTGGTGCTGGAGAAGACTCTTGAGAGCCCCTTGGACTGCAAGGAGATCCAACCAGTCCATCCTAAAGGAGATCAGTCCTGGTTATTCATTGGAAGGACTGATGCTAAAGCTGAAACTGCAATGCTTTGGCCACCTCATGCGACGAGTTGACTCACTGGAAAAGACTGTGATGCTGGGAGAGATTGGGGGTGGGAGGAGAAGGGGACGACAGAGAATGAGATGGCTGGATGGCATCACCGACTCAATGGACATAAGTTTGAGTGAACTCTGGGAGTTGGTGATGGACAGGGAGGCCTGGCATGCTGTGATTCATGGGGTCGCAAAGAGTCGGACACGGCTGAGCGACTGAACTGAACTGAACTGAAACTGATGACTAAAAGCTGTTGACAACCTCTTCCTGTTAAGGAAAGCAAGTTTAATTTGGTGGTAAGTAAACATAACCTCCATTATATATAAGAATAATGTATTCATCCCTTTTGTCCCAGGGAAAATCATGAAATAGATTTACACACACACACAGTAATTACAAAGAGAGCAACATGGGCAGCTGAGTGTTAGAGAAGATGCCAGTCAGTTGTAATTTGTACATTTTTTTTCAAATATTTTTCAGCTCCGACAACCATTTCCATGATTTAGATTCAATCACTTGATCCTAATTTTTGCTGGAAAATCAAAATCAAAAGAAATAATTTAATTTACTGACTGCACTATATGAACATTGCTCTTTACATTATCTAAATTCAAAATTTCTGCCACAAGACAAGAAAATTAAATTTTCTCATTGTTAAAAATGATCAGAATAATTCAGCAGAATGCCTCCAGGTTATGGTTTCTCTAATTACCTTGTATCCTGAATTCTTAATTAATTATATTCTGAGACATGAAAAAGTTCCATTGTGCTCAGAGCCCATCCTGAGCCTTTTTCCATGCTAGGTGAATTATTTACACAGTAAATCTTATCACTGCGTTTCAGTTTTGTGCCTGAAGTTGCTGCCTTTTTGGTCATTTTAATATCATTCCTCTCAGAGTCAATTTCCCACCGTTTAGAACAAGCATCCAGACCTTTAGCTTCCCCTACACGCCAAGACCTTGTCGCCTGTCACTGAATTCCTTTGTGACCTAGCAAAATGACACTTTTTTTCCTGGGTCACAGGAATGATACAGCCTTAAAATCTCTGCCTGGAGAAGGAGCTCCTGAAATTGGCCAGGGACTCGGCTTCATCAGAAAGTGGCCAAGATAGAGGACGAGCCTCCACACAGATGGGCAACCACATCAAAGTCCTGTACCTCCTATCTGTGCAAAACACATTTATTTAAATAAGATGATGGATAACGCTCCAAAGAGTTTTCCCGCAAAGCTAGACTCCAGAGACCACCTCAGCTTTAAACTCAAAGGATTTTTCTTTTGTTATTAATAGCTTTAATCATTATGAACCGAACTGTTCCTCCAGCAGCCACTAGTTGGAGCTCTTGGAAATGATGAAAGCTCCTTCTATACAAACGGACCTGGATGAAAATTAGGAAAAATCATCTGTGGCTGTGATCTCAGTACTTCGTATTTGTCACTCTTTGTATGTGTTACATCATTGTCTTCCTGTAACCTGCCTGTCTTACAGATGAAGCAACTGAAGCGCAGAGTGACTCAGTAACTCACCCAAGTTCACACAGCTGGTACATATCAGAGTCTGAATCAAAGGTCCAGCCAAGCTTCCCAAACATTCGTGTACAGATGTATGGATCACCTGGAGAACTTGTTAACAAGCAGATTCTGATTCAGTGTGCCGGGATTCTGTGTTTCTAGCAGGCTCCCTGGTGAGGTCAATCCTGCTGGTCCCTGGACCACTGTCTGAGGAGCAGGATGCGTGCATGCTAAGTTACATCAGTCATGACCGACTCCATGCGACCCCATGGGCTGTAGCCCGCCAGGCTCCTCTGTCCATGGGATCCTCCAGGCAGGAATACTGGAATGAGTTGCTATGCCCTTCTGCAGGGGATCTTCCAGCCCCAGGGATCGAACTCGCGTCTTCTGTATTGCTGGCAGATTCTTTACTGCTGAGCCACAGGGGAAGCCCAAGGAGCAGGGTAGTAAAGCCTAATTTCACAGCCTCTAAGGCAGTTAGCATAGTTTCTGTCAATGGTACGTTTTTGTTTCCAACGGAAAATCCACATTTTAAGACTTCCTTTGAGCATTTCTACATTGCAAATATAAACAATCTCAAAGAAGTTTGTGGAATCACAATGGCTCAGATGTGGCCTGATGTTATGAGAACCTCAGCATTCAAACTCTTTAGAACCTGCTTACATTTTTCTTGCTAAAATCTGTCTTGCCTGGACAAGATGCTCCTGTTGGAACATACGACCTGAGAGCTGGGCATTTAGCATTTCAGTGAGAATGAGTTCTGCTAGTCAGCTGTCTGGCCCTTCTCAGAGAGCCCTGCCCTGAACAGGCAGAGAAGAGTGGCACACGGGACAGTATTTATAGATGATATCGAGACTTGATGGGTCGGTTCCAATGGAGGCAGCGAGTTTGTTTGCTCAGTTGCCAAGTCGTGTCTGATTCTTGGCAACCCCATGGACTGCACGCCAGACTTCCCTATCCCTCATCACTTCCCAGAGTTTGTCCAAGTTGATGTCCATTGCATCAGTGATGCCATCCAACCATCTCATCCTCTGTCATCCCCTTCTCCTTCTGCCTTCAGTCTTTCCCAGCATCAGGGTCTTTTCCAATGAGTTGGCTGTTTGCATCAGGTGGCCAAAGGTCTAGAGCTTCAGCTTCAGCATTAGCAGTTGCCATAGCAGTGCCTAACCTGGATCTCCTGAGAATCTGGAGCAACAGTATGGCTTCCAGAACAGAGGCCAGCTCTGTGCACTTGGTGGAGAGAGTAAGTTATAAGTTGCTGCATGTTGGGTGTTACTGTTGGTGGAATGGGGCTTCCTAGGTGGCGCTGGTGGTAAAGAACCCACCTGCCAGTGTAGGAGACAGAAGAGACACAGGTTTAGTCCCTGGGTTGGGAAAATCCCGTGGCAACCCACTCCAGTATTCTTGCTTGGAGAATCCCATGGACAGAGAAGTCTGGCAGGCTGCAGTCCATAGGGTCTCAAAGAGTCGGACATGATTGAAGTGACTTAGCATGCATGAATTGGTGGGATTATTATTTGATGAAACCATTTTGAAATCAATTAAAATGGGAGAAAGGTTCAGACTTAAAAGTGGAGGTCTTCTTTGACTTAAAAATTGTGCTTGCAGAAATCCATCCTTCAGGAATCCTAACATGTGTACACATTTATACAGGAATATTCATGGGAGTCTTGTCTGTAATATCCAAACATTAAAGCATTCAGTCTAGAAGGGCATGATTGATTTATATGTGGAATCTAAAAAACACAAGGGATGAATGAATATAACAAAACAGAAAGACATTCACGGATACAGAGAACAAACTAGTAGGGAGGGGGAGGAACAAAGGGGCAAGGCAGGGTGTGGGACTGAGGGATAAAAACTGTTTGAAACAGGTGAGCGACAAGGGTGTATTGTAAAGCACAGGGAAATAGAGCCATTATTTTGTAAGTAACTTTAAATGGAGTATAATCCTTAAAAGCACTGAGTCACTATGTTGCACACCTGAAGCTAATATAATTTTATAAATCAATCATATTTCAATTTAAAAAGAAGGGCATGAGTAATAAAATTATGGAACTATCATGACATGGAAAACAATGTCATTAAGCAGAATACAGCACGGACCTGTGAAGGTGTCTAAGACAGACGGTTAAGAGAGCATAGTAAGTTTCAGAGCAACTCAGAATCCCATCCTGTGACTCTTTCTCATCTACATGTGTGTATTTGTGCTGTGTGTGCTAAGTCGCTTCAGTCGTGTCTGACTCTTTGCAACGCTATGGACTGTAGCCCGCCAGCTCCTCTGTCCATGGGATTCTCCAGGCAAGAATACTGGAGTGGGTTGTCATGCCCTCCTTCAGGGGATCTTCCCCACCCAGGGATCAGACTTGTGTCTCTTCTGTCTCCTGCATTGGCAGGCAGGTTTTTCCCACTAGCACCATCTACACAGAAAGTCACCATTATCTGAACCCCTCACTGTTAGGAGGTTGAACGGTAGGGCATAAGTATTCATACTAAGAAAATATTCACCAGTGAACCGAAAATTTGTAAAAGTAGTGTCTGCTCCAACTTCCTGCTTTCTCCTGAAGTCAAGGTCTGTGCCGATCTGGCTCTAGCCGATCAAGGGCTCTGCACACTGTGTGTCAGTTCAAAGCAACTTGCTACCAAATGAAAGGGCACATCTGGGAAAATGGATGGAAGGAAGGACTTCAGAAAGCCTGGGAAAGTGACCTGGAAGGAGAGAGATTTGAATCTTGTGGAACCCGGTAGACCAATGAGGGACTCGTAGATCAGAAAACATCTAAAAGGGAAATCATTACAAAAGGTCACCAAAAAACACTTAATAGAGAATAATTTGAACATAAAGAGTTTTAAAAATTTCCCTTACATTTTAAAGAAATGATCCTGTTTGTTTTGGAGGGAACATCAGATGAAAAGTGCAGGGGAGACAGAGGTCCAAGGGGACATGTGTGTATCTACAGCTGATCCAACTGATTCATGGCAGAGACCAACACAGTATTGTACAGCAATTGTCCTTAAAATAATTTCTCAAAAAGAAAAAATGTTCAGGGGACCATTCACGCTTTGTTTTGGATGCCTTTATATTACATCTGTCTTTGTGTGGAAAGCACCTATCTACTACATGGGGCAATATTTCTTAAAATTCCAAAAAGTATATTCATAAAGATTCTCCTTTAAAAATATTAATCTATGTAGACAATGTCCTAAAACCATACACTCTGAAAAACAGATGACCATTTTTAGAGACATATGCAAGCATTCTATAAGCCCTTCTTTTGCCTGCCTTCCTTTTTCTCATTTTTGTGATGAACCTGCACTGGTTTGGAAATAAGAAAAAGGAAAAGATAAAGAGAAGAATAAACGAAGCTAGACAGGAAGAAAGGAAGAAGAAAAGGCAGTACAAAAATTAAAGGAACATGAAAAAATGTTTTAGAGTTTTTTATTTTTAATCCCCTTATTCTTACTTGATTTATTCAGTTCAGTCCCTCAGTCGTGTCCAACTCTTTGTGACCCCATGGATCACAGCACAACAGGTCCCCCTGTCCATCACCAACTCCTGGAGTTAACTCAAACTCATGCCCATCGAGTCGGTGATGCCATCCAGCCATCTCATTCTCTGTCGTCCCCTTCTCCCCCTGCCCACAATCCCTCCCAGCATCAGACTCTTTTCCAGTGAGTCAACTCTTCATATGAGGTGGCCAAAGTATTGGAGTTTCAGCCTCAGCATCAGACCTTCCAATGAACACCCAGGACTGATCTCCTTTAGAATGGACTGGTTGGATCTCCTTGCAGTCCAAGGGACTCTCAAGAGTTTTCTCCAACACCACAGTTCAAAGCATCAATTCTTCAGCGATCAGCTTTCTTCACAGTCCAACTCTCACATCCATACATGACCACGGGAAAAACCATAGCTTTGACTAGATGGACCTTTGTTGGCAAAGTAATGTCTCTGCTTTTTAATATGCAATCTAGGTTGGTCATAACTTTCCTTCCAAGGAGTAAGCGTCTTTTAATTTCATGGCTGCAATCAGCATCCACAGTGATTTTGGAGCCCCCAAAATAAAGTCTGACACTGTTTCCACTGTTTCCCCATCTATTTCCCATGAAGGGATGGGACCGGATGCCATGATCTTAGTTTTCTGAATGTTGAGCTTCAAGCCAACTTTTAAACTCTCCTCTTTCACGTTCATCAAGAGGCTTTGAGTTCCTCTTCACTTTCTGCCATAAGGGTGGTGTCATCTGCATATCTGAGGTTACTGATATTTCTCCCGGCAATATTGAGTCCAGCTTGTGCTTCTTCCAGTCCAGCATTCCTCATGATGTACTCTGCATAGAAGTTAAATAAACAGGGTGACAATATACAGCTTTGACGTACTCCTTTTCCTATTTGGAACCAGTCTGTTGTTCCATGTCCAGTGCTAACTGTTGCTTTCTGACCTGCATACAGGTCTCTCAAGAGGCAGGTCAGGTGGTCTGGTATTCCCATCTCTTTCAGAATTTTCCACAGTTTATTGTGATACACACAGTCAAAGGCTTCAGTTCAGTTCAGTTGCTCAGTCGTGTCCGACTCTTTGCAACCCCATGAATCACAGCATGCCAGGCCTCCCTGTCCATCACCAACTCCCGGAGTTCACTCAAACTCATGTCCATTGAGTCGGTGATGCCATCCAGCCATCTCATTCTCTGTCGTCCCCTTCTCCTCCCACCCCCAATCCCTCCCAGCATCAGACTCTTTTCCAGTGAGTCAACACGTTGCATGAGGTGGCCAAAGTATTGGAGTTTCAGCTTTAGCATCAGTCTTTCCAAGGAATACCCAGGACTGATCTCCTTTAGAATGGACTGGTTGGATCTCCTTGCAGTCCAAGGGACTCTCAAGAGTCTTCTCCAGCACCACAGTTCAAAAGCATCAATTCTTTAGCAATCAGCTTTCTTCACAGTCCAACTCTCACATCCATATATGACCACGGGAAAAACCATAGCCTTGACTAGACGGACCTTGGTTGGCAAAGTAATGTCTCTGCTTTTTAATATGCTATCTAGGTTTAGGCATAGTCAATAAAGCAGAAATAGATGTTTTTTGGAACTCTCTTGCTTTTTCCATGATGTTGGCAATTTGACCTCTGGTTCCTCTGCCTTTTCTAAAACCAGCTTGAACATCTGGAAATTCATGGTTCACGTATTGCTGAAGCCTGGCTTGGAGAATTTTGAGCATGACTTTACTAGCGTGTGAGATGAATGCAATTGTGCGGTAGTTTGAGCATTTTTTGGCATTGCCTTTCTTTGGGATTGGAATGAAGACTGACCTTTTCCAGTCCTGTGGCCACTGCTGAGTTTTCCAAATTTGTTGGCATATTGAGTGCAGCACTTTCACAGCATCATCTTTCAGGATTTGAAATAGCTCAACTGTAATTCCATCACCTCCACTAGCTTTGTTAGTAGTGATGCTTTCTAAGGCCCCCTTGACTTCACATTCCAAGATGTCTGGCTGTAGGTCAGTGATCACACCATTGTGATTATCTTGGTTATGAAGATCTTTTTTGCACAGTTCTTTTGTGTATTCTTGCCACCTCTTCTTATTATCTTCTGCTTCTGTTAGGTCCATACCATTTCTGTCCTTTATCGAGCCCATCTTTGCATGACATGTTCCCTTGGTATCTCTAATTTTCTTGAAGAGATCTCTTGTCTTTCCTATTCTGTTGTTTTCCTCTATTTCTTTGCATTGATCGCTGAGGAAGGCTTTCTTATCTCTCTTTGCTATTCTTTGGAACTCTGCATTCAGATGCTTATATCTTTCCTTTTCTCCTTTGCTTTTTGCTTCTCTTTTTTTCACAGCTATTCGTAAGGCCTCCTCAGACAGCCATTTTGCTTTTTTGCATTTCTTTTCCATGGGGATGGTCTTGATCCCTGTCACCTGTATAATGTCACAAACCTCCGTCCATAGTTCATCAGGCACTCTATCTATCAGATCTAGACCCTTAAATCTATTTCTTACTTCCACTGTATAATCATAAGGGATTTGATTTAGGTCATATCTGAATGGTCTAGTGGTTTTCCCTACTTACCTCAATTTAAGTCTGAATTTGCCAATAAGGAGTTCATGATCTGAGCCACTGTCAGCTCCTGGTCTTGTTTTTGCTAACTGTATAGAGCTTCTCCATCTTTGGCTGCAAAGAATATAATCAATCTGATTTCAGTGTTGACCATCTGGTGATGTCCATGTGTAGAGTCTTCTCTTGTGTTGTTGAAAGAGGGTGTTTGCTGTGATTGGTGTGTTCTCTTGGCAAAACTCTATTAGCCTTTGCCCTGCTTCATTCCGTGCTCCAAGGCCAAATTTGCCTGTTACTCCAGGTGTTTCTTGACTTCCTACTTTTGCATTCCAGTCCCCTGTAATGAAAAGACATCTTTTTTGGGTGTTAGTTCTACAAGGTCTTGTAGGTCTTCATAGTACCATTCAACTTCGGCTTCTTCAGCGTTACTGGTTGGGGCACAGACTTGGATTACTGTAATATTGAATGGTTTGCCTTGGAAACAAACAGAGATCATTCTTTCATTTCTGAGATTGCATCCAAGTACTGCATTTCGGACTCTTTTGTTGACCATGATGGCTACTCCATTTCTTCTAAGGGATTCCTGCCCACAGTAGGAGATATAATGGTCATCTGAGTTAGATTCACCCATTCTAGTTCATTTTAGTTCACTGATTCCTAGAATGTTGACGTTCATTCTTGCCATCTCCTGTTTGACCGCTTCCAATTTGCCTTGATTCATGGACCTAACATTCCAGGTTCCTATGCAATATTGCTCTTTACAGCACTGGACCTTGCTTCTCTCACCAGTCACATCCACAACTGGGTACTATTTTTGCTTTGGCTCCATCCCCTCATTCTTTCTGGAGTTACTTCTCCACTGATCTCCAGTAGCATACTGGGCACCTACCGACCTGGGGAGTTCCTCATTCAGTATCCTATCATTTTGCCTTTTGATACTGTTCATGGGGTTCTCAAGGCAAGTATACTGAAGTGGTTTGCCATTCCCTTCTACAGCGGACCACATTCTGTCAGACCTCTCCACCATGACTTGCCTGTCTTGGGTGGTCCCACACAGCATGGCTTAGTTTCATTGAGTTAAACAAGGCTGTGTCCCATGTGATCAGATTGACTAATTGTCTGTGATTATGATTTCAGTGTGTCTGCCTTCTGATGTCCTCTCGCAACACCTACCATCTTATTTGGGTTTCTCTTACCTTGGTCGTGGGGTAGCTCTTCACCGCTGCTCCAGCAAAGTGCATTAGGCTGCTTTAATTTTGAGGCCAATTAGTTCCTAATTATCATTATTGTCAATTATTTAGGTTGTTCCAAATCTTTATTAAGAACAGTACAGAACAAGTATAAGTGGGTGAAAAGTAATTGGAAAGTAAAAGAATGGAAAGAAAAACGTAAGAATTTTGAGAAACAAGCCAAAGTGCTTCAAGATGAATATCTAGGTTGGGAAACTGCCCTGCTGTGCACCAAAAGAGAACTAGTGACCACAGATGAGAATTTTTACAGAAATCACAACTGAATAGTATCATCTGTTGACCAGCGTGATTTCACCCAGATGTTTTGGTGGAAGTGTTTTGTCTGGATCTTCTGTTCACACAGAGAAGGGCAGGTCAACGTGTGAAGAGCTGCAGGCTGCACGGAGGGGCCAGTGGAGACTGGAAGCTGCTAACTGGTAGGAGCTTGGACAAACAGGAGGGCATCAGTCTGATAGAAACTTCAGAGGGTCTGTGCAGAGACTCGCAGGCCTGACACTGTCCTCTGAAAGCCCTGCTCACGTCAGCGTTTGACGTGAGTTTGGAAAAGTGAATTGAAGGGTGAGTTCCTACCATTTTTGCATCATTTATGCTGAACTCTTACATTTCTTCTGGGAGTCTGGAATTGTGGTCCATCCCAGGCAAAGGTGCCAACAGGACCAGCCTTCAGTGAAACCCTAGATGTTGAATGTCTGTTGAGCTCCCCCCTGGTTGACTATTTTATAGCCATGAGTCGAACTCTGTGCTGAGTCTCCAGTTATCTCAGGGAATCACTGAACTCAGGTGTGCCTTGGGGATCCCTGACCCAGACAAATAAAGTGGCCTTTCCACAGAGACCTGTTTCCAAGCTAAGAACCAGTCCCATTATTTCAGAGGAACAGCAGAGAATGGAGATTGACATAAAAAAATCTCTTTCTTTTCCTCTTTCCCCAGCCAGCCCAATGTTATTTCTTAATTGACAACTCTGGGTGGCCCTACCATTTTGGAGGTATGGATGGAGATTTAAACACATTCTCTTTCTGCGAAGGGTGGCCACAGGAGAGTCATGAACACGAATATTTCCTTGGTGCTCAATTCATGAGCATATCTCTGTGTTGTTGGATTGAAAGGCAGGCCACTTCGAGCATTCTCAGTGCTTCCCTCTCTTGACATCTTTCTTATTGCAGTTACTAAATTCACCAAAATGATGAAGGATATATAAGATCAAGGGAATTGAGTTGGAGATGCCATTGATTAATTTTTCAATCAAGAATGTCTAGTGAGGGTCAGTACTGCACTGTGCATGTGTGCTAAGTTGCTTCAGTCATGTCTGACTCTTTGCGACCCCGTGGCTCCTCTGTCCATAGGATTCTCCTCTTGTCCATAGGCAAGAATACTGCAGTGGGTCCCCACTTCCTCCTCCAGGGATTGAACCCTCATCGATTATCTCTCCTGCACTGGCAGGCAGCTGGTTTACCACTAGCACCATCTGGGAAGCCTGGTATTGTCCTGGAAACCCAGGAAACAAAGACAGTAAAGACTCAACTCTGTCCTCAGGTAGCTTCTGATCCAGTGGGGGAGCCAGGGCTCTACTGACATTGGCTCAGACTGAGTTTCCAGAGCCCAGCAGTTTGTGAGCTGGTTCACATTATCCTGGTGGTCTGAAGCCAGCCATGACACAAGTGGACAGAGCAAGACCTTGCGGGGCTCCTGGGCATGGAAGCCTCTCTGTGTCCCCTGTTCCTAGTTTGTAGGGAATGGATTTAGCCCCACGGCCTTCCCTGAGTGCCAAGGGTAGGTACAGTTATTAATCTGGCAAGGGAAGGGATGCAGAGACAAAGGAGCAGCAGTCAAGAAATAATCGCGTAGCCTTGGGGCAGGATCCTGGTTCCACCTGAAGGGAAGAACACACGGTCTCTGAGCTCTTCCAAGGAACTGAAGATGCTAACTACTTGATGAAGCAGTCTTCATTCCAGAGAGAAGGTCACAGATTGATAACTTGGGAATCACAGAAGCTCATCAACAGATCACCTGAGACCAGATTAAAGGAGGGCAGACCCCGAACACACTCTGATCCTTATCAGCAACCCTATCCTTGAACCATTGCTGTAAAACTCCTCACCAAATCCCAGACATACAGTGTGGAGGGCATAAGCCCTCTGCGACCTCCTTTGCCTGGCAAAGCAATAAAGCTATTCTTTTCTACTTCACCCAGAACTGTGTCTCTGATTCAGCACCAATGCCCAGAGGTTAAGTTTTTGGCATCAGTACCACAGAAGTGGGCAAAGCTAGCAAATTGCTGCATCCCCTAGTTTATCCGATTGTTTATCTGCCTACCGATGCGTGGATGAGTTAGGGAAGCACACTGAAACCGCCCACCCTGGCGGGCACCATAGTAACTATTTGCAGGAGTCGTTTTATGACAGGAGGTTCTGGTAAGGAACATGGAACTGATAAGTCCCCACCAAACAGAAGCGTTCAGGAACGGTCAGAAGGAGATACTGTGTGTCCAACCACCTCCCAGAATCCCCACTGGCATCCACCTTGGCTGAGTGATGCCTGCGCCACCAGAAAGGACTCTGAGTCAGAACGATTGGCTAAATACACCCAGAAACTAATAATAATACCCTAGACTGCAAGTCACATGGCAGAGGAGTCCTCCCGGGTTCCCTCAGCCCTCCTGCTCTCCGCCTGGGCGCCCCTTCCCAGTAAAACCTCTTGCTTTGTTAGCACGTGTGTTTCCTCGGACAATTCATTTCTGAGTGTTAGACAAGAGCCACTTTCGGGCCCTGGAAGGGGGCCCCCTTCCTGCAAGAGATGGACAAGTAACCGGAGGATCACAGCATACCTAACACTGCCCACTCGGTCAGGAGAGACTGAAAGCCCAGCCAGGGGAGCGTGGTGCAGGGGCTCCAGCGTCCTGGGCATGGAGGGGCCGGCGGAGCTGGGCTGCTGGTGTGGGCAGGGCCAGCCCTGGGGCCTCTAAGTACCAGAGGAGACGCCTTTGTGCCGCTGCTGCTCAGACAGGGATGCTCTCACAGCAGGCCTGGCCCTCCCACACTGAGGCGGGGTGGGGACTGTTCCTCCCCTTTTGTAGTTCCTTCTGGTCTCAAGTTCAGTTCAGTTCAGCTGCTCAGTCGTGTCTGTTCTTTGCGACCCCATGAATCACAGCACGCCAGGCCTCCCTGTCCATCACCAACTCCCGGAGTTCACTCAAACTCATGTCCATCGAGTCGGTGATGCCATCCAGCCATCTCATTCTCTGTCGTCCCCTTCTCCTCCTGCCCCCAATCCCTCCCAGCATCAGAGTCTTTTCCAGTGAGTCAACTCGTCGCATGAGGTGGCCAAAGTATGGGAGTTTCAGCTTTAGCATCAGTCCTTCCAACACCCAGGATTGATCTCCTTTAGAATGGACTGGTTGGATCTCCTTGCAGTCCAAGGGACTCAAGTCTTCTCCAGCACCACAGCTCAAAAGCATCAATTCTTCAGCGATTAGCTTTCTTCACAGTCCAACTCTCACATCCATACATGACCACTGGAAAAACCATAGCCTTGACTAGACGGACCTTGGTTGGCAAAGTAATGTCTCTGCTTTTTAATATACTATCTACGTTGGTCATAACTTTCCTTCCAAGGAACTTCCTGTAATGTTACTTCTTCAGAAGATCAATTTGGCACTCCTCCTCAACTTCTCTTCTATATATTTTGACTTTTAGTCTGTATACAAAATTGTCTAGAGCTCTGCTTTTTGGAGGAAAATTCAGGTGCTAATTGTGCCCCCAATTTTTGGATTTATTTATTTAGGAAGAGGCTTGCTGGTAAAGCTGCCTAGAATGCATGGGGACGAATTTACAAAAGATTTCTGCAGAGATGAGGCTCAATGATCCAGCACTGTGTTCATCCCCATCAGGGATAAAACCCTACAGGCGATGGCGTCCGGTAAGAAGCTACATCAAATTTCAACGTAGGCGCGCACCAGAGCCCATGGAAGTCTTTATAGAAGAAAGCAGTTTCTGAGAAAACTACTATCCCTACAAATATAATTGCCACGTGAACAATTAACTGAAGACAAATGAAAGGCAACACTTAAAAAAAGCCAACACAACTGATAGTTTCATTTTTTTCTTTTTACTTGAAAATTTGTTTTAACCATCAAATTTTGGCAGTTACAAACCTGTACAGTTTGGGTTTTTTTGTGTGTGTTTTTTTTTTGTCTCCTTTTTTGTTTTTCTTTCATTTTTTTAGAAAAAGAACACAAGACTGAATACTGCCAACAGCATTATATGCAGAAACAATTCATTTCCATAAGGGACAGGATCCACTTTAAGTGTTAGCTTTCCCTTTGCATAAGGTTTGGTGTGTGACGTGTGCGCAAGTTGAGGTGAGTGTATGTGAGTGTGAAGAAATGATGTACTTCATTCTGAATCTGAAATGGCATACAAATCAGGACTGGGCAGAACACACTCGACTTTTAAAATGTCAATAAAAACATTTTCTTGGAAACAGAGAAAGTCAAATGAAAACAGTAGAACCAAAGAAAGGCTACAGTATATTTGGAAATAATTCAAAAACATCATTTTCAAATCTAAAATGCTTTATGTGTGTGTGTGCAGTTACCTCAATAGTTTGCAGACCAACAGCATGGGTGACTTAGAATTATATTCAACCCCCAAATTAAAGAATCCTGATAGGCATCAAATACAGTATATCTACAAAAGCCTGGAAAATTGAAACCATTATATACAATTTTATAAACATTTTAACACCGAAACATACATCTTTTACAAACCAGCCTGTTTGTAACAGGTAAATTTACATGACAATCTCTCTGATACAGTGCTTAAAAAGAACTGCTTCCATTTCTGAACACATCTGAACACACTTGTCACTTCCCGGAATGCAGTAGTATGGGCTCATAAAATTGTTCAATAGTAGCAATTCAGGTATTTGTTTGCCAGAAGGGTACTACAGTACATTCTGATGGGTCCAAACACACTCCAAGCGACTCTACGATTCCCGAGTGCATTCTAAACACTGGAAGAGACTAATTATGGCCTTTGTGTAATATTACATACCTGTAATTATTGCTTTTCATTATTACATAAGGAAAGAAAATCTTATTCTTTTCCTATCTCTTAGCCAGCTGGCTAAATATTAACTGATGCCAAATCCACATATGGCAACTTTAAACCCTAGAATTATACAACCAGAAGCTTAAAGACATTGTGGATTTCCACCAGAATAATGTGCAGTTGAATGCTGCAGGACAAACCCCAGCAAAAACACAGAACCCGCCTTCTCACAGACCACACAAAACGATGACGCTAAAAAATGCCTCTTCATATCTCCCTTGCTCATGATTGGAAGCTAAAAACAAAAAACGTAAAACCTAACCACTCTGCTAGCAATATCCATGCACTGGGACGGCAGCAGAGAGGAGAGACCAGATGATTATCTGGACAACCCATGCCAAAGGAACACCAGAGCGCCCTGAATTCTCCCAAGGAGGTGTCCCTGGGTCCTAAATGATCTAGTTTGCTTATCTCTTGTCTCCCTGATGCTGATCATGTAGTCTCAGGCATTGGTGCCGCAGCGGGTGGGTGAGGGTGGGAAGCAAACAGGAATTGGCCGACAGTGTTTTCCTTGCTTTCTTTCCCCAGGCTCTGCTACTGATTCCCAAGAGTGGTTCCAGGTAAGTTCCAGGAACGCATCAATCCCCTTTCTAAGTTTTCACCCCAATTGTCTGATGGGATAAATCTTAAATGCATGGACTTGACTTGTTCATATCACTAAGTCTTCTACAATGGCATTTCATGAACTGGCAGGATAGGAGTACAGGGAAAGTTGGCATGGAATGAAACTCAGTAACAAAATCCTCACAGAAGAAAGCAAATAAATTAAACACCTACTTTCTTTATATTTTACAGCCCCAGAGCTTCTGCTGACTGTATGACAAGCATCACTAGTCCAGCTACTCTCAACCTAACCAGATTGTGTGCAATACAAGTAAAGTGCCTACAACGGGCTATGGAAAACAGCTTCCAGAGGCAGCACATACAGGTCAGGAAAACATTGTGGGAAAGACAGTAATGGCTTAAATCTTTCCCATGTGGTTCATCGGGGTGAATGGGGTAGGAATAAATACCAGGGCTGGGAGGAAAGAAAAACAAATGGACCCGGTAGGTAATATAATCAGAGCTTTACTGTACTTATTGATCAGTTTGAGTTCCATTTTATAATTATCATTCCATCCTCATTTTAGAAAACATTCATTTGGTGAAAGCAGTTTTGATCCATGTCCAAAGAAATGTATGAATTCTGTAACTGCACCTTTTCTATGGGGTCTGCAAAATACATCTAAGATCATGAGGCTTCCAGAGAAATGCTCTCCATAAGTTCTCTCTTCTAGTATATTCCAAAGCAGGAATGGGGTGAAATCAAAAGCTCCAGCAGAAGCAGGCAGATACCATGCCCCAGGCAGGTTAGTGGTGAATAATAGTAATAGAAAGAATACTGGTCAAACGGATGAATTCTAGTTCTTGTTCAGCTACTTAACTTCCTGTGCGAGCTTGGTGAGTCCCTTCCCCTCTCTGGGTATGTTTCCTCTTTTATAAAATAATGGGATTGGATAATCAGATCTTAAAGACTCTTCCAGTTCTTGAATCATTGGTCACCCCACCTAGTTCCATCTTGGCCTGGCTGCAAACTATTTCAGAATCTACAGGAAAAGCTAATTATCCAGAAAGTGAAAAGATATCCTGTGTTTGTTTAAAGGTAATTGATCAAAACATAACACGCGCTTGTCTGGGATACATTAAGCTGCAGAGCTACTCTGCAGAAAACCAGGGGACGATATCCTGAAGAAAGAGGTATTTTATACAGGTCAGAGCCAAGAGTGGGCACAATTTTCTTGGGTGACTTCACAACAGCATTAGGATCTATTTATTCCTTCATTACTGGGTTCTGAGGGCACTCTGCCTGGAGGGTATGCTGTGCAAGCAGGAGTGACTCACCGGCATTAATCTCCTTCTAATATTTCCTGGGGCAAGAAATGAATTGTTGGTTTTACTTTGATTATTTTTTTATGCCACTGCATTATAGAAAGTGTAGCAGCGATTCTATTCTAGACCATTAGTTTTTCTTGCAAATGGGTTTCTTACATAAGAAAAATACCAAAGATTTCATTCTCCCAAGCAGCCTTAGTGAAATTCATTTATTTCAAGACCACGGTGCAGATAATGTTTCTATGAGTAGGTCTGACTAAGAGATAGGAAGAGGAGAAAAGCTGAAAATTCTGTGAAGTGTATGAGTGTACAGTTTACTCAGGAAGCTTGAGAATGAAAAGGAATTTTTGTTTGTTTTAACCACAAACTTTTGGAAACATTGACTCCTACAAAGAAGTGGATTGAACATACCTGAAACAACTGAAAAATACGTCTGAGTGGATGATACACAGATTCAGGACAGTATAGTGGATACACCAACGCCATATGTCACCAGAAACTGTGGACACAGAGATTCGCTCATATGCAGAGAGTGCAAATATGCATTTATTTGACCATGGCCTCTGTGCACGTGCCCATGATACAACTGAAGCACGAGAGTAAAGTTACTCAGCTCATCAACTTTAAGCTTCGAGTTACTGTATTCCCAGTCAGATGATTCTCCTGGCAAGTTTGGAAACTCAAGGTCAAAGCCCGCATATCGGAAGAGAGGAGAACCAAAAGGCAGGGTGTAATGAAACTTTATGCTTTTTTCAAATAAGAGTTTAGTTCTGAAAAATTATAACAAAATACTGTTTTGTCTTCTTCCTTAAAAAAGCTCAGTTTTGCTTCAAGTTAATATAAACGGCAATACCAAAATAAAGTTAACTGAATCGGAAAAAAATATGGCATTTGGTGTTTCTCTAATATCATCAAGATCAGAGAAATTGGAAGGTTGGCTTTGCTGGCAGGATTTTTAACATAGGTTGTATCCTAAACCTTCCTGTCACTTTTCCTCAAGAGCAGCCTTACTGAGTGCAAGCACATATCTGTACATAGGCCCAGATACACACACTATTATAATTTATACACAATAACTAATCTTTCTTCTCCTTTTTTAAAAAACAAAATCGCATCTATAGTGATGATGCTACCGATTTAAAACACACACCTTTTATCTGCATTATCAAGAACTGTGATTATCTAGCTGAAAACTTTGAAAGTATTTTCTTTTTTTCCTTGAATTTGTGAATTCTGCTTAAACCTCTCAATATCTCTCATTCTAGGGAACAATGTACTAAAATATTCCTTTTTTTTTTGTCTCTTTATTTCCTGATTCTCAGAACAAAGACCAATTTCTGCCGCAATGTTAAAACTGTAGTTACAGCCAAGAATATTTACTGGAAAACACAAAGACAGATAATCACATTCTTTCCAATGTTTGCACAATGTTAACTTTCCCCTCAACCTACAAAATGGGACCCAGATATCTCAAGTATTCCTCTTCATTGATATCTTTCTCAATGATCATAAAATATAACTATATTATTTCGGATGCTTAACACAAACAAACAAAAATAACTGAGTATACTAAACATTTTACCCAAACCTAACTTTATAGCTGAAAATTGGGTAGCTTATTTAAAAAAAAAAAAAAGTTGATTTGAAAGGCTTCAGCCCATTTTCTTAATAATGGTTGTTCCTCTTTTCTTTTGCCTAAGAGACTAACTTTTCCAACAGTCATAACTACTATTTTCACTTCCCCCCATTGGCTCAAAATTACATGCAACAAAGCCTCTTGGCTTGCTGCCAGTTATTAATACTGCAAGGACCGGAACGACGCTGTAACACTTCCCAGGGCACAAGGCTGCACAAAGCAGACGGATGGGCCATCTAACGTCACAGCGGAGCTTGCTTCCCCTTGAAAAACTCGGTGCACCTTCTGGGTCATCTAGGCAGGCACGCGCTGCCCCGGGCGATGGGTCACCTCTCAGAAACCATTTCTGAGCCTTTCCTTTTCACTCAAGGGGAGTCGAGCTTGCTCGTGACAGTACGACTCGGGGAAGGAGTTTCCAGCCGAAAATACTGCGTTGCTGCTGCGCGGACCGAGCCGCGCCGGTCTCTGCGCGCTGTGCCAGCCGCGGGCTCCGCGCCTCCTCTACACCTGGGTCTGCTGCTGGGTCTCCAAAAAGGGCATGTGGAGGCCGGCGAGGCTGAGCTCCCCGACGCTCTCATAGTCACTCACGGCCGCCTCGGAGTCGTCGAAGCCGCAGCTGGCTGACACATCGGAGGACGAGGGGCCGCGGGAGTTGTGCAAGGAGAGGGCCACGCCGTCCGCGGGGCCCGCCACGGCCGCCGCGCCCGCGCTCACGCTCACGCCGAAAGTACTGAGCTCGCCGGCGGCGGGCGGGCCCCCCGCGTCCGTCTCGTGGGGGAAGGGGTGCGGAGGGAGGTACTGGCTGGGGTGGAACTGCGGCCGCCTCCGGCAGCGCGGGCTCAGCGTGCCGCCCAGCGAGCCGGGCCGCGCGGGCGGCAGGCCGTCCAGCTGATCCGCGAAGTCCTCGGGCAGCGGCGGCGGCAGCGGGTCCTGCCCCAGGAAGTCGTCGTCGTGCGGCGGCGGGTACTCGCTGTCCACGTCGTAGCCCCCCAGGTAGTAGTCGCTCTCCAGCCCCCGCTCGCTGCCCGGCGGCGCCGCGCCCTCCTGGCTCTCGTAGGTGGGCACCTCTTCTATGTCGGACAGGCGGGCCCCGGGCATCCAGTCGGACGTGTCCCAGTGGTAGGCTGTGAGAGGGAAGCCGGGGCAGTTAGTTTCCTCCAGGGCGGTGCTGGGCACAGGGCGCAGACAGCCGCGGGCAGGGGACCTGGCATGCAACTCTCAATGCCCAGGAGACTGCTAAGAAGCCAGGCGCAGCCCCATGCGTTTTACAGGGCCCTTCTCAGGCCCAGCCATGCTCTTGCCCGGGGGGTAGAGGCCTTGGCAGCTCTGAGGAGGAGGCCTGATTGCTGCCGCGTCTCCCACTCAGCCACGGCATAAGCCTTGGTGAGCAAGGGCACGCTGTGGAAACACAGTTCTAGAAGGCTCTCCCCTCCACTCCCTCTTTCTAGCTGCAGGCTAAGTGCAGAGCCAGGCTGGCAACATGCTCTAAGAGGGAAGATGCACCAGCCTTCCCGTGGGCCGCAGGAGGGCGGGAGGTACCCGTGCAGAGGAATGAATGACTGGGGCAAGCGAGAGGCTTGGGGAGGGAGATGTGGGCGGGGCTTTCACCCCTAGTGCCGAGCACACAAGACACCTGGAACATGCAAAGGTCAGGTCAAAGACGCTCGGAAACGATGGAGGGAGACGGACAGGGTAAGAGCAAACTCAAAATTTCTAATGCATAAGGAACATCTGGTGCTGGGGGCGTGGCAGCGTCACCTCGGTTGAAGTTCTGTCCTTGATCCATGACAGACACTGTTTAAATACAAAGTGAGAAGTGAAACTGACAGTCCAAGGCACGTGAAGAGGGTACAACAGGGCATTTAGGGTGACTTTTAACAATGCTCCTATTTCTCCCTGTTGTTATTTTCAAAACAAACAAACAAAAAAACCCATCTGTAGCAGGTCCTAACAGTTTAAAATCACTAATGAAAGTTACTTGATTGAAATCAATCCCCATAATATTGTAGCTTTGAATGATTTCTTAAATATCCCTAGCTCATGGTAGGTGCTTAATCATGTTGAATGTAAGAATAAACTTAGTATTAATCTGGATTTCAACTAAGTGGCTATTCTTCTCTGGGAAGGGATTTTGTAAAAAGAGTACCTCACATACTGGACTTTTTTTTTCAAAATTGTAAAATTCACTCTAATTCAGAGAGAGACATTCAGTGTCTCATTTGAAACCACCTTTTTACTATTGCCAGCTGATTAAAATCACCCTTAGTTCATAAAATAAAGAAGCTACAAGGATGTATTATACAGCCCAGGGAATATAGCCAATATTTTATAATAACTATAAATGGAGTATAACTTTCAAAAAGTATTAATCACTATGTTGTACATCTGAAACATATATAATACTGTACTACTTGAAAAAAAAATAAAATAAAATCATTCCTTTTTCAAAGTAACAAGGAAACAGTATTTCCTAAAAAGGTAGTTGCACAAAGAAATGCTATGGAAGAAAACAGTAAATACCTTCATTCTCTATAGTGTCAACTACATTGTTGACAAGCTGAATGACAGTCACTATGGATGCTTGTGGCCAGGAAAGAAGACAGGAGGGAGGAGAAGGACAGTCTCAGGTTAGTTATGTCTTCTGAACATACACTCTTAACAACAGCACAGCAACAACAAAGGTACAGCACGCAGATACCCAAAGTTTCCCATAGTCCATCTCCTAGACTACAGTGGACACTGTTATCCCCTGGGATTCTCGGAGGAAGGGAAACAGTAGCAAATCTAGGGCCAGTCCTCCTGAAAGCCATGGTCAGCAGGAATTGCCACTCCATAAATTCACACCTTGTGGCCCAGTGAAATCAATCTAGGAAGGCAGAGGCTCCTAAGCTCATGCTAATTTCTCATTAGTAACTCCCAAAGTCTCTGAGGAAGATCTCACTATTCCCAGGGATAATTAATAAGTTGTGCTGCTCTGAGCCGAATGCCAGTGATGGGTGATAACCTTTGCAGGACTGATGATTTCATACTCAGATGGTGCTATCAGCAGACTGGGACGACCTGAAGCCTGGCTCCCACCCGCAAAGTGTAGATGGGAGCTTGGCCTCTGAAACAGTCAGAAAATGGGGAGGAAATTTCTGTGCCCACCTGGGTTGCCTTAGCATCTGATACCAGAAGCTTTTGGAGAGGTGATCAGGCTTAAACCAATTGGTAGACGGCTAAGTCAGAGATCTCTTTTGGTAAATGTCACATTACTCTTGAAAATATATGGATTATTTTCAAGTGTCTTTTGATATTGATTTCTAACATCATTCCACAGTGATTAAGAGGACAGACTCTGTATGATTTCAATACCTTTAGACCTTGTTTTATGTCCCTGGATATATTCCAGTGTCTCCTAGTTTATAGTCCATGGGAACTTGAATAGAATTTGTATCCTCCTATTGTGTGAAAATTGTATAAATCTTAATTATGTTGAGTTGGTTCATGGTGCTTTTCAGGTCTACTTTGTGTGTGTTAGTTGCTCAGTTGTGTCTGACTCTTTGAGACCCTGTGGACTGTAGCCCGCCAGGCTCCTCTCTTCATGGAATGCTCCAGGCAAGAATACTGGAGTGGGTTGCCGTCTCCTACTGCAGGGGCTCTTCCTGACCCAGGGATCCAACCCAGGTCTCCTTCACTGCAGGCAGATTCTTTACCATCCAAGCTACCAAGGAAGCCCTCAGGTCCACTGTATCCTTCTGCTTTTCAGTATATTCATTCTATTAACTTTTGAGAGTTTGATATTGAAACTCCAACTAAAAATCTTAATTTACTTAACAAATTGTAATAAATAGCGAAATTATCTGTAATTTTGTTCTGTATTTTCCAAGTCTCCTGTAAATGTGTTATCATACTTTATAATTTAAAAAACAAGAAAGAGGAAAAAAAAAAACTAATTGGTAGAAAATTCCTACCACTTTAGGAAGCCTGCTAGAATGAACCAGCCTAGAATGCTAAGCGTGAAAGCCCAAGGGTGTGATGAAGCAGACACTGTGAAAGTAGTCAACCAGACATCATCACTGGAGTTGCTGTCGGGAGTATGGAAACACTATGTTCTTGGGTGCCTCTAGATAAAACACAAACCAGAAACAGCTTTTCTTCTGGTTAGGGATGAAGAAGGGGGTAAACAGCAAGGCAAACAGATCTGGAGACTTGCCTCTGACCTTCTGAGAAAGCTTGGAAGAAGTCTGCTGTCAATGAGGCTTGCTGCCCAATGGTTTCTGCACCTCTCAGGAGGGCCAGGGATTTGGGAAGGAAGTGGGAGGGATTGGGGGTAGTGACGGGGAAAGCAGACTGTTTTACTTCTGTGATTGATGTTAT